>NC_140166.1:103087426-103124926 GCF_963971535.1 Notolepis coatsorum
GGACAACGGGTTAACTGACCTGGTCCGGCGCGACTAGAACCAGTCCCGCGTCCTAGTCACGCCGCCATCCCCAGTCCTAAGAGGGGGGTAGGTACGCGTGTCGATCTAAAACATCACAGAGGGTGCCACCAAGATGGACAGAACGTGAATGCGCTGCTCCTGGCGGCCCACCTCATGGGCGTGAGACCCCTCCGCCAATGTAATGATCTACTCCGTCATCTCCCCCCGGAGATGCACGTGAGTCATCGAGTCTGATCTAGTGCACTGGCGCCCGGTAGAGATAAAAATCTCCTTCCTAGTCGCCCGCATAAAAAACGCTGTTTCTATGAATTGGGAAACCAAGGCACGCCGGCCCATAACGTGGTTCCACATTGGAAGCACCCAGGGCCAGCGCTATATGCACATCAAGAACCCGAAACACATCAATGGTGAATTCTAAAAAGAAACACCAGACAACGTTCCCTCCATGCTGTCTGGGACGAGCAGCAGGAAGCCGGTCAATAAGAAGACACAGACACGGGTCTTATATGACGCGTCTGAGGGCAACCCTGTCAATTCTGCTCCTTACATAAGAGGGGAAGACAGAAGTTCCCCCAGAGAGACCTCTACGTGAGTAACAATTGAAAAATATACATGTAATAATAATTGGGCCAAGTGACCAACGGCCCAATACACACTGTAATAGAGAGCAGAGCAGAAAACGGAACAGTTTTCGAATGCATCGCATCATCCAACTTTGACAAAGTCAGCGGTCTGCAGCACAGAGCCTGTAACCTCACGTTGTCTCCTGGCCAATAGGAAAACGCGCCCAGTGACTTATCCCATGGCCGGGGGGAAATCCTGTGACCCACCCATCCTAACATGGAGTGGAACCAGGGAACCCCTCCCCCCTTCCCCCTCCCTGTGACGCGCTGCCCCTCAGCCGACAGGGAGACTGACAGGCAGGAGATCCCACCTCCTGGCCAATCAGTAAAGGGGGGGAAAGGATTTATTAGCCCACCCCTTATGACCCCTCACCCCTGATACGATGCAACAACAAAGCAGAGCCATGACACCAGTCGTAGCGTGCTACATGAAAGCGCATTATACCTGTTAGGGTAACAGCTTCACATTCTGCACGCCAGCCACAGACAATAACCTTGTCTGTGCAAAAACTGGCTTTATACATGGCTTCAGGCTCATGTGCGAACTTGCCATCTGAATTTTTTACACCTTTACCCTAAAGTAAGAAAAACACAGACCAAGAGAGGGGCCAAAGGCCTTGGTACAAGAGCTACACATGTAAACTTCTGTAGGCCAACACCTAACCCAGTTGTGGATTCAATGCCACGTTTACTAAAACGTGAAAACATGATACACACAACCCTCTATCACAATAAAAAAGGGCAAAAAGTTCACTCTCACTACTGCAAGAGGAACGCCGTTTTTTATGATGAGAGAAGACATAAGTCCTCGATCAAGTGCTGGTCACAGGCCTTGCTAAGTCTACATAACAGCGACCAAACAATTTTCAGAGAAACTGCCTCTCACTAAGCAAGAGCACAACCCCAGCCGAAGCTGAGGGATTTACACCGTATCCCCAAAAATATAGTGAATCAACACACATTTTGTAAACAAAATCATATTTGAGGGGAGGGGGGGGGGGGGGGGGGGGGGGGGGGGGGGCAGGGGCAAACCGGGGAATAATTTCACCCACCCTCTCACCACCTCACCCCTGATACGACGCCAAATGAAAAAACAGAGCCGTGATACCAGGTGCATGGCGCGCCAGATGAAGCACATACTTACCTACTTACCTGTAGAGTAGAAGCTTTACATCATGCACGCCAGCCACAGCCGATAACCTTGTTTGAAAACAGGTTTCCCACAGCTCTGCTTATGTGTGAAAAAAACTTGCTACTTGTTATTTTCATCATTACCCTCAAGTAAAGAATAACAAGCTAAGAGAGGGACTCAGGCCCTCGATCATATGCCACTATGTACAGCATTGTAGGGTAACACCCAGCCAGTTGTGGGCTCAGCCACGTTGTCTAAACGTTACATGAACACACACAACTTCTCATCATACAACAAAAAACCCAGTTCATTTTTACTCACGTAAAAAACAACGCTGTTTTTAGGTAGAGAGAAGACATAAGCCTTGGCCAACGCTAACCTAAGCTATACAAAAGCGACCAAGACAATTTTCACACCACACGTCGTATCTCCAAATGTAGTGAAGTACCATATGTTTTGTTAAACAAAGACATCGTTATTAACCAAAAACATTCAGGAGGAGGAGGAAGGAAGAGTGGGGTAATGTCCAATGGACATCTTACCTGCACCAACGAACGCAGGACGAAAGGCCGTAACACAGGTTGGTCTACCATGTTGACAAGGCCTCTTGCTGGCAAGGCCAGAAGAGGCAATGGCTGGAGCCTTGCTCCGGCGTGACGCCCCCCTCCTGCAGCCAGTCATGGCGCAGGCCCGATGACATCTTCTGCCAGAGATGACGCCATAGTCAGAGTGCCAGGGCCCGCTATCCTCATGGCTAGCGCCAATGGTTGTAGCATAAGCTAAACAGCTAACTCTAGGCTAACTGATAGCATCAAGCTAACGTTTCTAGCCGAGCGTAGCCGGCAGCTAACGCAGTGGCAAGCTAAGCGGCTACTACTGAAGCTGTACAACGTGAGAAATAGCAATACAGGCCAACACTTCAGACAGCCGCTGTCTTTTCCTCTTCTTATCCGAAGAAAAAAGGAAAAAAAGGCAACACACGCCCCTCTTACAGAACGGCGTTTACCAGACACAGCGGTATCGGCAGCAAGCCCCTCGTTGTACGCAGGCTGCAGCCGACCTGAGCTTGGAGGTATTCTCATAACGAAACACCAAGCTCACCCCCCTCGCGCCGGGTGTTTTTCGTCTTGAAAAGCGGGGCCAGCGCGGCGGCAGAGGGTATCCGTTTGTCCAGAGACCCGGGGAATTGAACCTCAAATTCGAAATCACGGTCCCAGGAAAACAAAGCTACAACTTCACTGAGGAGGAGCCAATGTTATCGTGGGGCATCAGACTAGAACCCCCTCCACGCCGCTAAGGGGCAGCAAAAAGGATTCTAGCCTGGAGCCGACCTTCGTGAGCTGTGCAGATGTCCCCCCACAACTGACACACCTGGCGCCCGCGTCGCAAAAAACATCACCCGCCCAGAGAGGCCGTCAGCCCTCACACAGCCGACCGCCTCCAGCTGCAGAGCCGGAGACAATGCCGGCGGGGATTGCTCAGCGTTGCGCGCCTCTAATGCGAAGCGCCGGTGGAGGTCAGAATGATCATCATCTTCTAGACACTCCGGTGGCGAAGACATTATCGCTGTATTTCCTCGAAAAATTGTGAGAGAGAAAACAAAGATACAATGTCAACGCAGCTCCTCTTCTCCAATAACTATTTTGGCACTAAACTTTAAAGTGGTGTATACAGGCACTTTTTCGGTGGTGAAAATAGGGAAGGAGCTGATGGTGTGGCCACGACCCCACTTATGTAGAGGGGCGGATGTGGGTGTGGCCAGGCGGATGGCTGTGTGCATGTGGAGAAAATTATTCATTATTAGATTGGATAAAGGGATAGTTCCAATAGAGCAGAGCGTAAGCTATACGATATATAACCTCCACTGATTGGAATGATATTGATAATGTCTCTGGTAAAGAAATTAATAGATGGAATTGTTGACCCACTTACACATAATATGTAACTTATCATCCAAAACAGGTAGGCCTATAGAAAATGGCCCATTATATAAGGCTGGTGATAAAACATCTTTACACTAATTACAGACCAGTTTCTTTGCTTTCTCAGTTCTCAAAGATACTTGAAAAACTCTTTGTTTCAAGACTGGAGAATTTTATTGAAAAGCATGACTTGCTAATGCACAGCCAGTATGGTTTCAGATCAACTTCTATGGCAAACCGCTTAAGCTGCAAGGGCCCACATGTGGGCAATTTTTAGGACGATTTGCCCACTGGCACTTTGGCGACCACTAGTGGCTCGGCTGTGCATATTTTGTAATACAATATATATATATATCGAATTGCCCTTTCACGTGACAAAATCCGTTCAGCGGTTCTCGAGTTACATGCTGGTATTTGAGGCTTGTGCAAAGTACACAGTATTGTGCAAAATACGACTCCCGACTCATGGTGCTCTAGTTCTGTCAATCATTTGGCGATCTCGAAAATGATTGTGGAGGGTTGTAGCCAATGAGTGTGGCTTTCCAATGATACCCCACGTGGGGATGTATGAATCTAAAAAACAAAACAAAAATAACGAGCGAAAACAGGAAGAGAAAAACAGCCGAATGAATTGAAGTCTATGAGAACTGAGTTTTTCTTTTGTACACAGTTTACCAAAATCACTCCTAATCACTCATTTCTGAATGGATCTTTATGAAAGATCTTTATGTACTACATAAGGCTTCAGGCTATGGGTCCGTATAGACCACCGCAACACTTCCGGGATTCTGAAATCGGGGAGGAGAGAGCGGGGGGAGCATATGAATGAATGTGGATGAGAGCCGTGATGTAAGTGGTTGCAGATACGGCTGTGGGGGTGCTGGAGACATGGTCGAATAGACTTGTATGCGCCTGAATCTCCTGAACACGGCGCGACCCATTCCTAATCGATCAGAACTAAATCGGCAGAGAAAAAGCCCATTTTTAAGCACCTATTCCCCATGCACATGCGCAGATTGCCCACTGATTGTGACGCCACGCACACCCGCCCTGGACTGTTCCATCAGAGGGGGGAGCTTCGGTGGTAGTGTGAGTGGCTACAGACCACTGCACACTGCACTTAAATATAAACATTAGTCTACCTGGAGACTCAATGAGGTAATTGTAGATGTCGCCATAAGACGCGTCTGGCCATTTAGTGGGATCATTGTTTCATTATCCTGTTCGGCTGAAAGGACACTGGCCACCGAAGCTCCCACCTCTGATGGAACAGTCCAGGGTGGGTGTGCGTGGCGTCACAATCCGTGGGGGAATAGGTGCTTAAAAATGGGCTTTTTCTCTGCCGATTTAGTTCTGATCGATTAGGAATGGGTCGCGCCGTGTTCAGGAGATTCAGGCGCATACAAGTCTATTCGATCATGTCTCCAGCACCCCCACAGCCATAGCTGCAACCACTTACATCACGGCTCTCATCCACATTCATGCATTTGCTCCCCCCGCAATCTCCTCCCCGATTTCAATGTAATGCGGAGGTGTAGTGGTCTATGGATTTGTAAGCCATACCACCTTCTGGGGAAATACTACCTCTGGACTACTAATAACTACTACAGAAAAACTTGAGTAACAAGTTTTTCTACAACTCAAGTTCAGACCTATGTTACTCTATTTCGTTAGCACTAAACATTTATTTTCTTTCTGGAATCAGAAACTTTAGAATGTCATCTTTCAAAAGAGACCAGGCCCATGCATGTGCTATAAGTATAAAGTATGTTATTTTGGTTTGCAAAAAAAGTATGCAGTCCCCAAAAACTAAAACTAAAATGGCAAATTTTTGGGGGCGCAAGTTAACACTTTCCGTGTTTTCCTTTTTACCCCGTTGAATGCCACCATCCACGGCCAATGTTAACGTTAATATCGCCTAATCTATGTTTTAAATTATGGCTATGTGTCTAATCTGCCCGTCGCTTATCAAAGACTCATTTTCCAGTCAACATTGGCAAGGCAGATTGTATATTTATCGCTTCATTTCCGTTTGATAGCATTTTGAAAATCACCCGTTTTCCGGGGAAAAACAACCCATGCCTATGATAATCGCCTTTTACTGGAATATTCCAGAACGTTGTCATTTGTCTGCCTATTTATGAATCGTTTTCAAATAAACGCTAGATGATCAATAGTATATGTGTGCGCACGCACACTCGTGCCGTGCGCTGATAATCGCTGCTCTTATTTCCTCATGGCTTTTACAGTCAAAACAGCCATATCACATATCACATAAACTCTTATATATCCGTGAAAACGAGTCTGATTATCCTAACACTGATAACATAGATTCCTTACCTGAGGTCAGATGGTATCCAAATGCTTTATTCCAATTTCCGATCGCCATTCGAAAAAATCGATAAATGTATTGATCCATCGTGTGTACAGTATACACATGATCCGCGCGGCTGAGAGGCTCCAGAATGAACTCTGGTAGACCCCGGCTGCATCAGTGAGAAGTCAAATGTGGAGTCAGAAATCCGTTCTCCCATTCACTTTCATTGAGTCCATTCCAAAAGGGTGATTTACCATCTGGGAGACGATAGGGGGCGCTTTTTTTCACATCTGAGCGCCGGCGGTCCCTGGATCTCCAACGGTAGGCTCGCGTGATGCAATATGTCAGATCACTAATAAAAAAACAATAAAAAATACCCGAGAATACTCGTGACCGTGGCATTCAACGGTCGGGGCGTAAACCCGAGAAAAGCTGTGAGTGGCACTCAAAGTGTTAAGAGGTTTTTAATAGAGTTAGTAGAGGAATTCGATTCGATTGATCATGAGATATTGCTTAAAACATTTTATATGTATGGTATTAGAGGGGTGGCTTTCGATTGGTTGAAAAGTTACATAGCAAATAGGCAGCAATTTGTACAGGTGGGTCAGCACGAGTCAATGTGCCAAAACATTACCTGTGGTGTCCCACATGGGTCAGTTCTGGGCCCCAAATGATTCATTCTATACATCAATGCTATTTGTATAAGTGTCAATTGTATTCAAATTTGTTGTTTTTGCAGATGGCACAAATATATTTTGTTCTGGGGAGGACTTGCAGAAACTTTTGGAGACAGTCACGGAATAAATGTGTAAATTCAAATGTTGGTTTGATATAAATAAGTTATCTTTAAATGTGAGAAAAACTAAATGTATGTTATTTGGAAATCGTAAACTCAGTGCAGATGTTCAAGTGGAAATTGCAAATGTCATGATAGAAAGACTATATGAATTTTTGTTTTTGGGTGTGGTAATTGACCATAAGCTCTGCTGGAAAGCCCAAATAAAAAATGTGTGCACTAAGATAGCTAGGAGCACTGGAATTCTGGGTAAAATACGACACATCCTGAACCAAAAAACACGGCACACTCTGTATTGCGCACTTACTGTATATTGCCATATTTAATGTACTGTGTGGAAGTTTGGGGACATACCTATAAGAGCAACCTACAGAAGGTATGTACACTGCAAAAAAAGCAATAAGAATAGTAAATGATGTTGGGTATCGTGAGCAGCATACTAATCATATATTTTTAAAGACACAAACATTGAAATGTATGGACATAGTGAAATTTAGAACTGCACAAATTATGTTCAAAGCAAGAAATAATGTACTGCCAGGTAATACTCAAAATATTTTTAGGGATCGAGAGGGAAAATATGATTATAACCCTATGACCTATAACCTACAACCCTATGTCGGCACTACTCTTAAAGGTTTGTGTAGTTCAGTTTGTGGTGTAGTGAAGAAACAAAAATGTGCAAGAACATTGTACAGTTCAAAAATAGGTATAGGAAAACTCTCATTGAGTAAAAAAAACTAGGAGCCCTAAAATGTTTACTTTTTATTTCTACAAAAATGTGTGTTATTTTTTATTGATTATTTATTTTGTTTGTTATTTCAGGTTTGTAAGATATTTTCTTTTATGTATGATATTGTGAGGAAGGGGCAGGACTAGATCAGCATTTGCTTCCTTCTGCTCCTTCTCGAACTCATTTGTTTATCATTTAATCTTTTTTTCTTTAGTTTTTTTTTTTTTTTTTTTTTTTTTATTATTGCAAAACAAAACTTATTAAAAGTCAGTACTCAACACACAATGTATAATGAAACTTTCAGTAAAGGTGGTTAAAATATATGCAAGTACAGAAACAGGATAAAACAAAAATAGTCAATAATAACATTTTAACCGTATACCGTGTATATCCAGCGAAGTTACAATTATATAAATGTTAGTATATAATATACCCCGAATACCTATTTTCTAAAACCCTACACACATATGCTCCAGCTCAAATCCCCCCCTCCCGGACCCCCTCTTGGATAGTACCTCTATTATCCCTCACTCCTAACCAGACATCACCATTATAGGCTAGCTTTTATTCTCTCCACCACTTCTAACCACATTAACATTTTGGATTCATTGAGCCCTAGAATTCTTGCTGTTGATATTTCTTGATATATCACATCAAGATATGTAAGAAACCACACTTTCCGGCACATTTTTTCCGGTTGAAACCAACGTGATGCAATCAGTTTTTTAGCTACTGTGATACCCGATAAAACCAATCTTTTTAGTTGTGGGTTCACTGCAAACTCAAAAACATCATTCAATAGCAATACCGCGGGGTGTACAGGTATATTCCAAAATACGAGTATTGATAATTGTTGGGACACATCTTCCCAGAATGCCTTAACTGGTGGGCAGTCCCAATACATGTGCATAAATGTTCCTTCGTCCCCATTTGTACATTGGGAGCATTTGGAGTTTTGTATAAGCCCCATTTTGCACAGCCTTATAGGAGTCAAGTATGTCCTGTGAATATAGTTCAGATTGATTTGTTGATGATCCGGGTTCCTTGATGTAAGTCGGACATTTGCCCAGGCTCCTTGCCAATCAAAGTCATTTTCCAGGTCTGGTATATCCCTCCTCCAGACATTGTCTAGTTGAAGGGTTTCGTACGAGGACGTTAGTAATTGTGAATAAAAACCTGATACAAAACCTCCCAATGTATTTCTGTCATAGAAAAATTTGTGGTATCTGTGGTGTTCAATTGGTATGTGTAATGGAACACCGTGAGATCTCATACAAAGTTTTAACTGTATGTAAAAAAGCCATGTGGACTCGGTGAGGTTAAACTTTATGCATATTTCGACATAACTACAGAGGCCCTTGTTATTAAAAATATCCCCTAATGAGTGTATGCCTCTTTCTTCCCATACAGGGAATCTTATAGGTCGTTTTCCCATTAAGAGAGCATTGTTATTGAATATGGGAGTGTGATTATGCCATACTTGCTTGTTAGGAAATTTCCTTTGAGTTTCCCGCCATGTCCTGATTGCATGGGTTATTATTGGGCCAAATTCTCGCTCACAATGCTTGATTGAAAGTTTAGTGTATGCTATGTCTTTCAATCTCTGTGGGGCTACTATGTTTTCTTCTAATTCTCTCCAAGATACCAAAGCCTCGGGGTCAAACCATATCTTCTTCAATGGTCTTAATGTGAAGGCATTAAAATATTGTAAAAAATCTGGGACTGCCATGCCACCGTCTGCTTTACTTCTCTGTGCGGTGGATCTTTTTATGCGAGGTGGTTTGTTATTCCAAATAAATTTGTATGTGGAGGTTTGTAATCTTTTCCAGTAGCCCTCTGGAGGAGGTAACGGAAGCATTGAGCTGAAGAAATTGATTCTTGGTAATACATCCATCTTAACTATTGATACCCTTGCCTGTACTGAGTTTTTAAGTTTTGCCCACCTGTCCAGGTCGTCCTTGATTTTGTTCTGTATTTTTGTGTAATTGTGCTTCACCGTTTGTCTTATGGTGGGGAATATTTCCACTCCCAAGCATCTGAAATGTTTTACCATCGGTATCGCACCTGGGAGGGTTATATCTTTTTTTGCAGGGGTGTTAAGTGGAAGGAAAGCCGACTTCGGCCAATTTATCTTAAATCCCGATAGATCACCAAAGTTCTCAATCAACTTGAGCAGATGAGGCAATGTGGTGTTGGGGTTTTGCATGAACAATATTACGTCGTCCGCATATAAACTAATTTTTTGTTGTGTGCCCTTGATTACGATTGGTTCTATGGATTGGGATTGTCTTATATATTGTGCTAAAGGCTCTAATGATAAATTGAATAGTCCGGGACTAAGAGGGCAACCCTGTCTGGCAGAGCGTGATACCGGAAAGATTTTGGAGATGATTGTGCCTGTTGTAATCATGGCCGATGGGTCCTTGTATAGTACTTTAATCATATCAATGAAACCTTTTCCTAACCCCATCCTTTCCAATACTGCCCATAGAAACGACCATTCCAACCTGTCAAATGCTTTCATAGCATCCAGGGATAGTATCGCCTTAGGTGTGATGTCCTCTTTGTCTGTATCTAGTACGTGCAGTATTCGCCTTATGTTATCATTGATCAGGCGACCTTTTATGAAGCCTGTTTGGTCCGTATGAACTAAAGACGTCATATGCTTTTGCAATCTGATGGCTAATATCTTAGAGTACAGTTTGACATCGGTTCCGAGGAGGCTTAAAGGACGGTAACTACCGCATTCAGTGGGGTCTTTGTCTTTTTTGTGAAGAACTGAAATGAGTGCGGTATTTTGGTGTTCGATGAAGCTTCCCTCTTTGACTGAGTATAAGATCATATTTAGTAATAAGGGTCCAAATATGTCCCAGCAAGAAATGTACATTTCTGATGGGATACCGTCAATTCCCGGAGCTTTGCCGTTTTTCATTCCGGATATGGCCTTCTTGAGTTCTTCTAATGTGATCGGTACTTCTAACTGTTTAGCGTCTTCATCTGTAAGTTTAGGGAGAGTAATTTGATTAAGATATGTGTCTAATTTGTCTTGATCAAAGGTCGTTTCTGAGTTATATAAATCGGAGTAGAATTCTTTGAATGTATCGTTTATTATTTTGGGTTCTGTTACTAGAGCTTGTTGTTTCCTAATGGCAGTTATATCTGCAAATTTTGCATTAATTCTTAGTCGCATGGCTAATAGGTGACTAGGTTTAGAACCTTGGAAGTACTGCTGTTGTCTAGTGCTGCGTATTTGCAATTCCGATTTTTGTCTGTACATTGCTTTGATCTCGGTCTTTAGAATGTTAACTTGGTTATCTAGTCTAGTAGAGTTGTTGTATTTTAAAGAATTAAAAAGCGTTGAGTAAAGCGTTTCCTTTTCAGACAGTTTTGTGTTTTGATTTTTGCGCAATATGGAGGTAAATCTATCCGAGAAATCCTTGATCATACTCTTTACCGACATCCATAATATTCTGGGATCTTGCACCGAGTTAGCATTAACTTGTAGGAATACTGTGAGAGCTTCTTTAATTTGTGTAATGAATTCCTTGTTGTTAAGCAGCATCGAATTAAAACGCCATCTTGGGGCCCGGGTAGATAATGTACCAAATGTTGCTTTCAGGATTAAGTAGCAGTGATCTGATAGCGCATTGGGTGTCATTTCCACTTCGTATTTATCAAATATTCTCGGGGATGCAAAGACGTAATCAATTCTGGATAGTGTGTTGTGTCTCGCCGAACGACAGGAGTACTTGCGGGTCATGGGGTTAAGTGAACGCCATAAATCAGTTACTCCTGTTGATTTCGACCAATCTTTTAATGCTTTAGATGAATTCTTTTGTTCGCTGGAGAAGGAAAGGTAAGTTTTGTCCATCCTTGGGTTCCAAATGGCATTAAAATCCGCACCTATTATGTATGAGTACTCGGGATGGTTTAACATTTCTCCTGTTAGTGAAGTGAAGAAACCCACTTCGTACAAATTCGGGGCATATACCGCTGCCAATGCAATTTTCCTGTTATTGTGTATAATCCTAGCTATAGTTATGCGCCCCTCAGCATCCGACCATACCCCTTTCAATTCGATATTTAATTTGCGTCTGACGACTATGGCTACCCCTCTAGTTCTCGTAGCAAAAGAAGAGTGACCAATATTATGGTATATGTTATCCGCTAACGTATTTATGTCTCCCTCTAAAATGTGCGTTTCGCTTAATAGTGCCACGTCCACATGTTCTTTTTTCATCAGTGTAAGCACGCTTTTGCGCTTGTGTTGTTTGTTTATCCCACCGGTGTTCCATACCATTATATTCAAACTAGCCATAGTCTATGCATGTTTTCGTGTAGTTTTTGGTAATGTTTCTGGAGTATGAAGCTACAATAGATGCACATCCAATTAATGAGGTCCCGTTGAGAGCTGAGCTTAAAAACATATATATATACAAATAAAAATCCCCTATTTTCCCCTCTCCCAGAAAGTCGAACATGCCTGTGTTCCAAGAACACATCCTCCGCGATTGACTTTCTCCCATGGTCCACCGGATTGCCCAACCTGAGCATTGTAATCCTAATTTTCCTATGCTCATTGCCATAGGATCTAACATTTCCATTCTATTGCAATAGAATGTCGCTTTTGGTCTTGCACCTTCCCTTACTGTAATGAAGTATTGTGATAAATAACCTAAAGATAAAAATAAAAAATAAAATAAAAAGAGAATAAACCTTTATCGACATATTCCTTTGAACCCTCCACCAACGTGTGAGGGAAAAAAAAGGAAAAGATTGTAGATCAGTATTGACACTTAATGTGAAGAACATTGGAAAAGAATAATGTAAGTTACAATATATTAAAAAAATATATAGTAATATTGACACCTTAATGTGAAGAACATTGGAAAAGAACAATGTAAGTTAAATTATATTTAAAAAATATAGGGTGATGAGAAGAAAAAATTTAATAAAATAAAAATCAATGGAAAGATATAGATAAGGAATAAGAGATAAATAATTATCAACGTGGAGAAGCCACTAGAACCGATTTAACTGATTAGATAAGATAGAAAAGCAGCGCCTTTTAGCGCTTCAATGTGCCTTTAATGGAGTGATTACTTAAATTGTTAGAATAACCTTGCTGTGCCCATACGTTTATGTGTGGATAATTTTAAAGTATTATTAAGGGCTGATTGCACTTCATTTAATTTATATATGCTATGTGTATGCACACCGAATGTTATTGTTAGAGTTGTATGCTTCGTTGTCATGGTGCCTTATATTCTAGAAGGTTGTAGAATATACTAGTGCCTAGACTATTTTACTTCGTTGTCATGGTGCCTTATATTCTAGAAGGTTGTAGAATATACTAGTGCCTAGACTATTTTACATTCCAGAATGATCTAAGAGCCCCAGGGCATTTGAGCGATAAACCCAGAATATTCCAGATAGATCTTTTTGTATTGATATTTACTTGTCCCCTCAGAGACCAGAGACTGAAATTATAATGTATTATGAATCGTATTATACACAGTAAACATTGTTATAGACGACTTGCATATCGTTTGCTACTTTGATGAACACAGCAATGTTATTCCAACACTGGTGGAATGACCTCATTGATGAACACAATAAAGTCATTCCTACACTGGTATATATTTAGAGAGAGGCTTAACTGATTCCGGCATTTCCGTCATGCTTTGGGTTATTTGCTGCATTTTTAATCAGGAAATCCTCAGCATAAAAGGGTGTAAATGGACCTGACCTGCGGCCGTTATTGTCCAAGAATGATAACAGCGCCGGATATGCTAGCCTTGGCTTGTGGCCGGCTGTGTACAGCTTTTGCATCACAACTTTGTATGGTTGACGTCGGATGATGGCCTCTCTGCTCAAATCTTCGTAGATAAATATTGGTTTATCACCATACTTCAGCATCCCACGTTGGTTGCGAGCATATTTGATGATTTCATCCCTTGTTGTAGTTTTCCGTAGAGTGACAATGATGACTCTCGGCCCGTTGATATTTTGCCCCTGGGAACCAATTCTGTAAACTTGTTCCACTTCTGGCACTTTGTTTGGATCGGAGTTATTCAAAATCGTTGATAACTCGTTTGGAAAGTTGATGTCATCGCAGTTCACTGATTCATCAAGCCCCACAATGCGGATGTTATTCCGCCTGTGGTAACGATGGGTTTCTAGTTGCCTCTCCATCACTTCGTTTTTAAGCAATTTTATTTCCCTCCGGTATTCATCTTTAACTTTTTCCATCTCTTCTCCCATCACTGTCATGATACCTTCGTTCGCCTTGACTGCTTTTGTGTTTTCTGTCACCGAAATCTCCACTGTCGTGATTCGCACGGACAGCAAAGTGACTGCTCTCATAACCTCTTCGAATTTAGTATCGATGTGTTCAGCGTGTGCGACCAACTGTTCTTCTACGTGTGCTTTGAAAGCGATCATCTGTTCTTTTATCAGGGTAGTCAGAGAGTTGAAGTCGGGCTGTGCAACTGAACTGCTTGTGTCAGTTGATGTTGTTGGAGCAGTGAGGGATCCGATGGATGATTGTGCTATTATCTTCTCAAAATCGCCTGCTTTTTCCTTCACGGTACTTTTTTCTGATGTTCCTGCTATGTTGTCATCTGTTGTCTCCATCTCGGGGCCAGTTGTCCTTGGTCCCTGTGTATTCTCCTCTATATTCCCCGCGCCGGGGCTCACCAACGGATCTGCCACAGCGTCGCCTGTCATTGTCTTTGACCGAGTTTCAATCTGCGCCGTTAGCTTTGCCGTTTCTTGTTTCTTTCCCGTCTTTTCCCTATCCCTAACCATGTTGTCTTTTGATATAGTTAGTAGAAGGTCTTATCAATACATACGATGTGGTCTAGTCTCTTTTGGTATTGTCCAAATAAGGTTTTTAAACGAAATTAACGATAACGGGAGCGGAGCTATAACCAATTGCGTGCGCTACATATTGCAGCTTAACCGGAAGTCTTTAGTTTATCCTTTTTATTGTGTTTTTTATATGGTTGATTGTTCGAGATAAAATAAACTCAACTTAACTCAACAAATGAAAACTGTCTATTTGGGTGGAAATGTGAATATAAACAAAATCAAGCTGCTTACAGGAAAACCCTTCCTATGCTTCCTTTTACCGCCTGTCGGTCAGTGTGTTTGTCTCTGTGTTTGTTAGTGTTAGCATGCTAATGCTAATAACTATAAGGAGAGCGGTTAGTGTTTTTGTGTGTTTGTTCGTTTGTGTGTACGGCGTGCCACCTGGTGGAGATTTGCACTCTATTGAATGCACCTTTCTAGTTAAAGAAGGTTCTGTACTTAATTTGCAGTGTTCACATAATGTACAAAATCTGCTGACTAATCACTCTGATTTCAACTGCTGAAGCTGAATAGGTGTGAAAACACCCCAGACTCCATCTTAGCTTTCGATTAACCTCCACGTTAAACAGTTAATGGCATGTTAATGACGCCATGAAAAATACATCAACATTAGCTCTCTGTCCAAATACTTCATATCAGATATCAATAATCAATACAAACATACAAACACTGATGTCAGTGTGATCCCCTTGCGTCATTCTTTCATCCGATCCCCCCCTCCTTGCACTCATCCATACCAGTAGCGGCTGCTGGTTCTCTCTCCACTAGGGGCGCTATACCAAAACATTTTGCAAACATGTACAGTACCACGCAACCGACTCATGGCAAGACGTGAGCGATTCGACTCACGCTCACGGCAATGAATCGGCTCTTATGAACGAGTCGCTCAGCTGTTACTACAACAACACACAACCAGTCAAATAAAGTATAGTCTAATTCACAACTTGAAACACAATATATAAATAGAAAAGTTAGAAACAAAACTCGCTCCGTCTCCAAACACACGCAGATCTCTCCCTCTCTCCTTCTCTCTCTCACACACAGCGCGACGTGGAATCGATTCGTTACACAATCAGACCTATTATATACCAAGAATAACTTCAGTATGAGTACAGGGCTGTACACATATTTTGCATATTGTTAAACGAGCCAAGGCTAGCTATTAAACTATCGATATGAATCGAAAATCTGGGACCCTGATGTAAACAAGACAAACGTCTTTCTCTGGTCTGCATCCCCTTAACAATTGTGTGTATTGAGCCTTACTGTATTGTACCCATTCTGCAATCTGTTAATAAAGTTTTCATTCATTCATTCATTCATTCATTCATTCAAACATAGACGATATTGAACAAGCCATAATCCACGTATTTTCAATCCAAAAGAAAGAGAGAGAGAGAGAGAGAGAGAGAGAGAGAGAGAGAGAGAGAGAGAGAGAGAGAGAGAGAGAGAGAGAGAGAGAGAGAGACTCACTGTTTAGTTGACACGTCCAGGGCAGGAGGGCTTGCCTTGATAAAGTGTATAATCCACTGTTGATGTATTCCAGACCACTGTCCACTGTGTCCAGACTGCATCCGCCATATAGCTTGTTAGCCAAGTGTTAGCTTGTTAGCAGTTAGCACCACACAACACAAGTACTTCATTCCTTTGTCCATTTCCGCGTCGAACAGACTGCAAACTACCTGGTGTTCTATCGCCATGCTCTAAGACAAACTCTAACCTTAACCAACTTTGAAAGAGTGCCTAAGCTTAACAGTCTAAAGAACTTGCAGTCACGGCACGCTCTAGGACAAACAGCTGCATCTCACAACAACACAACTATCTCTACCACCAACGGACCAACCTAGGAATAAGCTAGAATTGGAACATTAGAAATTGGATTCGGCCAATCAGAGATCGTCTCTGTGAAATTCTGCTACGGAAAAAAATACTGGCGTCGGCCAATCAGAGAGCGTCTCCGCGAAATGCGGCTACAGAAATTCTTGACGCTACTGGCTAGACCGTTTCAAATCGCGCCCGGATTCCAACATAATAGTCATATTTCAACGCACAACGCGTTACGCACTGATTGGCTGCGACGGATACAGCGATCAAACCGTGACGCGCACTCAGAGCGCTATCGCGTCTAGCCCGGGCCGAGAAATACAAAAAAATAATAAAAAAAAATAAAAGTGAGTCACTTCCTGTTCAAGAAAACGAGTATTTTTTTTTTATATAATAACGTTATATTGTGCATTGGAAACACAAACATACTTAAAATGAGTAAATATTATTAATTTTAAACATGTTTATATTATTTATAGGGCTATAAAACAAAAAACTAAAAACTTATTTTTCTTGTTCTCTCATATAACCAGGGTAGGGCCTGAGGGGGGGCGGTGCCCGAGCGCCCCTAGTGGCGAGCCGCCCCTGATCCCTACCTCTTCCTACTGTATCTACTCTACTATTTCCCTCTGTTTTCGATTAGATTTTCTCTCATCTCTTCCTCTCCTCTCCCCATTTCTCCTCCCCTCTCTCCTCTCCTCCTCTCCTCTCCCTCTCTCATCTCCTTTTACTTTTGACTTTAGCTAATCCACTCATTGCTCAGTCCACTTGTCATGTATCATTATCTCTGTTCGGGACTAGCTAGTGTGGTTCGATAACAGGAGATCACCAATAAAACCAACCATCAATTGAGTACCGTTGTCGGAGTCTACTTCTACCTCACACCAGACACAACGCAGATTGGATCACGCTACACTAGCACGATACACTGTTTTGACTTGGCAATGACAATTATTCCAAAATGATGAATATGCAGCATGACTCGTTTGATCATAGCATAACAGACAAAAAGACAACTTAGATGTGTTATGTATAGGCTACGATTGCTCGTTGCAGAATGACTGACCCTAGAAATATAAAAACAGAATGGGTCACGCAGCCCCAACTTTTTCTCGGATATTATTCAGCACTGCGACAACTGCAATGTTTTCTACTACAAACATTTCTATGACAACAGTGACCGGTCTTCTTAAACCAGAACAGACTCAAAGCAGAGGTTGGGATGGCGGCTGGGTGGCGCAGCGGAGATTGTGCTCGTCACCAATGCGAGAGGCTCCGGTCTCGAATCCGGGTGTCAGCAATCAGCATTGCCTCCGGCTTGGTCCAGCCGTCATATTAACTCGTTTGGCTGAGTTAGCGGGAGGGAAGTTGATGGGTGGTAATCTGCCGTTGTGGACAGTGACTCCTACAGGTCAGGTCTGGGCGCCTGCACAGCAAAAGACAGGAAGTGGTGAAGGCAGCGTGACCTCCCACGCGTTACACTTCACCAATGAGAATCCGTGCTGTCAGGTGAAAAGAGAGCCGCTGGCTGTCTCCACATGTGTCGGAGGAAGCATGTGGTAGACCTCAGGGCTCCCTAGACCGACCAGTAGGGGGCACATGTGCACAACGACCAGTTAGGGGAGGGGGAATTGGCATAACGACTAAATTGGGATGGGAGGAAAAGCACAGAAAATCAGGCGGAGAAAAAATGAGGATACAAAAATAATAATAATAAAAAAGCAGAGGTTGTCAATACTACTAAATAATAATAATTATTATTTATATGCCAATACTAAATCAATGTGATGCTTTTAAGGCACAACAATTGCATAATTAATATGATATAATGAATATTAGGTTAGAAAATACAATATTTGCCAATTTAATGTGACTTCAGGTATAAACCACACCCACTTCCGGTATCCTATCCAAATACAGAGGCAAAGTCCCTCCCCTTCCACTGCGACCACCATGGGACCCTATTTTGGAAAAAATATGAATAGTAGTCAACAGCAAGAGACAAAACAAATTTTCCTCCCATTTGAATTCTGCCAACACATATTATGTTTGTCAATTTAAAAGTGTAATTATCAGATAGCTAACATTACATCACAGCATCAAAAGCTAACGATAATGTTAGCTAACATTAGCTAACTTGCTTGTTAATCAACGTTCTTGATTATTAATGTATCTTTTTAATTTACAAACATCATTATGTTTAATTCTTGGCATAACTCAAATGGGATAAAAAGTATTTGTCTCTCACCATTGACTACTGTACATATTTATTCCAAAATAGGATCCCATGATGGTTAGTGGAAGGGGAGGGACTTTTCTGCTCTATACAGATACAGAGACAGATACAGTAATTTTGTTGGTTCAACAGATACAGATAACGTTTGCACACCTGTACTGTCTAGCCCCTCTCCTCTCCTGCTTGTCTCTCCTCTTCCTCTCCTCCCCTCTCTTCCTGTCCTCTCTGTTCTCCTCCTCTCTCCCTCCCCATCACCTACCCTCCCTTTCTAATCTCCCTCCTCCTCCCCCTCCCCTCATTGTCAATACCCATCTAATTCCACTTTAGCGCCAGTAATTGGCTGATGGATAGAAGCTATGGATTGGCCTCTTCCTGATGACTGGGGTGACATATCAACCCCTCCCCCTCCTCCTCCCCAGAGCTGGTAATACTAATAGAATTCCAAATCCGCTGCTCCTGGATTCTGTCATGAGTAGGTCAACCACTGTGTCAAGGTCCTATTGGAAAGCCGGCATCCAACATCTTAATTTAGACTTAGCCATCCCTCCCTTCTTTCCCCTCCCACCCACTGTCTTCCTATATTGCTCTGAGACTTCCCTGTCTCTGTTTTCCTGTTTCTGCCCGCCCCCCCTCTCTCTATATATATCACTCAGATAGGGATGTGGATGAAAGCTAGCATCCAAAGTCTTACTTTTAACTTGCCCATCCTCCTGGCATTTCTTTCTTTTTTTCTTTTCACTCTTCCCTGCATCTGGTGTACTGTATGTGCGTCAGCAGTCAATTGTCAAATTGTGCTCGATGCAGAGACTTCCCTCAATGCTTAGCGAGTGCTTGGGAAGCCCACCTCAACAACTTCAACTATTGCCTCAACAAGAACAGAGGAATTCTCACTCAGAAAAGGAGTGCTGTGGCATCAGTTAATAGGGAGGTGTAGTGGTTACGTCATTGTTGTTTCCAGCCGGTCCACCTCGCTTTAAATTGCAACGTATTTCCAAAAATCGTCTTGTTTAAAACAAATAAAGCATGAACATTGGCATGGTGTACCTTTCTGTGTGTATTCATCCACAATCTATAGCTTTGATTGAAAACTTTATTAACAGATTGCAGAATGGTTACAGTACAGTACAGCTCAACATGAAACTATTCGCAATTCATCTTAAATAATTATGTATAATTTTATTTCAACCAAATGTTGAACAATAATGCTTAACAATAATGTTAGTCATAGAAGGGAACTCATTTTGCGCAAAAAATGGAAAGCTTGCCAATGTTCATGAGGCAGTATTACAATAGCCGATAATACATGTCCCCAATGATAAATCCCTATACGGGTGGACCGTGTGAGAAACTAAAGTGACGTCAGACTACACCTCCCTATAGTATGTCTTTGCAAACCAGAATGTGTCCTTATCTAACTTAGCAAAGACTAGAGTTAAGAAAAGACGGAGAGCTTGTGAGGCAGTTCTACAAGGCAAACAGAAATAGGAGCATGAAATGCAGCAAAGAGGGCCTGTGTAATCGTTCTGCTTGGCCTCTCACCTGTATGCGCTGTGTTGTTCAGTAGTAGCTGGCTGCAAAGTAGCCCCGTGGCCTCTTCAAGAGCATGTGGCACAAGGCTAACTCATCAAACAAAAAAGAAAAACAACTATTTAAGGTCATGCAACAAGAATCCAATTAGCATAGCATGACAAGCGTATGTTCCATGGAAGAGTGCCAGAAGCCCTGGTGAGAATTATTTTCTTTTTTACCCGTCATCTATTCTGGCCTTTGTGAATATCGGCACACACTGAATATTGGGTTATTCGTTCAGACCACCCACCAGCTAACCCACAATGAAAATAAATACTTGTGCACATCTCCTACCTACAGTATTGACCATTTGCACAACGTGAAGTAGGCACTTCCGGTAGGACTTCCTGGTTGCGAACAGGGGTGGGGCTAGGTGTGGCTACTTGGGCTCAAGCCCTGAATGTTTTCTGAAAAGCCCCGAATCTATTTAAAAAGAAAAGAAAAAAAACATATTATATTTTTTTTTCTTTTTTTGACAATTAACACTTTGATTGCCTAAGGTTAAATTCATGATATACCATCCGTTGCCAGCTCTATTTAACATGGAGAAGTTCCCCTTCTTTGCAGGGCTATAACTTTTTAAATTCTATTGCTAGATTGCCATTATTAGGGCCCATTCAAGGTCCTATATGTATTGTTCATGGTGTAGCAACGTTACACTTTTTCATTCACATATTCATACTAAAATATGGTCTAAAGTATAAGTATGTTTTCATCTCTTTCTGCAGCTTTCTCCAGAACGTGATTTATAGCCCCAAATGCATTATATTGATGATGAAATACAGTTTGGTAGGAATCTGTGCAAGATCAAAAATTTCAATTGGACGTACTTCTAGAATTTACTACACGTCATCTGATGTTGACCGGATGGGCGAGGGGGCGTTTATAATTCCGTGGGCAACGTTATACCATTCATCTAATGTGGGTCATATGTTCATCATAGCAGTTAGTAAAGAACACGTTAGAATATAACGCTAAAACTCACCCCAGTCTCCTCGGGCCGTTGGGCGATCAGCGTGGAGTAGACAGTTTTCAATTATGGGATGTCGAAATACCGGATCTATTTCCAGGTTGTATAATAGTATATACGTCCAAATCATGTTGTTTTTTCGAGTTATTTCCACCGATCGATGTTCACTGTGTGAAGACTGAGTCTCTCTAACATTAGCGAGTGCCCGGACCACATATGGGCCCCGTTCCTTGTACCTGGATAACTGAGTTAGCCGGATAACTTTAACTGGATAACTGAGTTAGCCGGACTTTCCGGTTCCCCGTACGTGGATTTTCCAAATCACCATGACAACAGATCCAAAAGATTGAGCCTGGTCGAAAGCAGAGTTTAAGTTCAAGTTAGCCTGAACCATCGCCACGCCCCCGCAAAGAAGTGACAGCCCGTTTCCTGAAACTATTCCCACAGTCTACGATCTGCATTATACCATTCTGAATTACGTTTTTGTGCTCCATTCTTCCAGAGGGGGCTTTTGAAATGTAAAATAGACCCAAAATGCTGATACTAAATTCACTTTGTCCTAAATAATGCACATTATATATACCGTGGCGCTCGCTCGTGCGATGTACACATTATGTGGTTATTTTAATTGTAACTGGGATTAAGATGTCTGATGAGATGCGCTGTTTGACGGATTTGAGAAATTGAATGAGCCGTTGACGTCACATTAATGAATGAGGATAAAGAGATAAACTTCATTCAAAACAAAGGATATTCTAAACACGGGTCTCTCGTTCATTAATGTATAAACAATGAATTTATCCCATCTGGCACAGTGGTGCAGCGGTAGTGCTCAAGCCTGCCAACCCAGCGACCAGGGTTCAAAACCGGTGTTTCCAATATGATTTTTTTGAATATAATATTAATGATTATACGCCAAAGTAGCCTGGTTTTAAGTTAAAATATTATAAATCTACATGCATTGAGGATGTCATTCTTTATATAGCTCTCAACGTGCACCAAATTGAATGATTCCTATATTGCAAAAAGAAGGAAAAGACTAGGGTCTCGAACCCCGGTCGTCTGCGTGATAGTCAAAACAACAACCCGTTAGACCACATTGGAGATAAGTTAAAGATCGACTATACATCAATCAATGGGTAAGAGAGCCGTATCGTAATTCTGTATAAGTTTAACTAATTATTTTCGCTAGCAAGATCTCATTTGATTATTCAATCCAGCAGGCAAGTTTAAAGAAATATAATCTGATTGATTGAGGTAATGAGGGACTTAAAATTAGCCTATAGATAACGCATTTAACTTGTCGGCGAGGCGATTGAGCCGTATTGCAATCTGTCAATAAAGTTTTAAATCAATTAATCAATCAATGCCGTTAGAGAATCAGGATCTCTGCCGTCGATACGTGCTGGCGTTTCGCCTGAAGCGGCCGCGCGCATTTAGCCTGAGTCGCAAGTCTGGCTTGAGTTAACGAGACTGAATCCACCTTCGAGGAACAGGAAAATCCCGGCTTCGAACATCGGGTTAACTGAAGCTGGATAATGACATCTTGATCGACTTAGTTGAACCAGGTACAAGAAACAGGGCCATGGAGTGAGTCCTGCCGGGTTAAAGGTTGACATCCGGTTTTTCGATCTGCCGATCGGCCACCAGATGGCGCTCTTGAACCGCTAGAGGATTGAGAGGAGATCAGAACTGTGTGTCAAGGCTGCAGAGGGGAAATATGATTCCAATCACAGATTTTTGAAATATTGATATCAAAGACGAGTTCCGGCGTCCTCGGCAACTTGAGCATGGCGGGGAATGACGAGTTCCGGCGTTTTCGGCAGTTAAAGTGTTAATCATTACATGAAAATATGTTTGCACCAGATTTAGCAGAAGCTCATTTCCATCTGTAGTCTATCCAGCTGCTAACTGTATTTGAGTGAGTTAAGTCTTGGTGTTATGGTAGACTCAGACCTAAGCTTTAAATCATAATCAACAAGTTGACAAAAACATAATTCTTCCACTTTAGAAACATAGCTTTTGAGATCTCAGACCCATCCCCAGTGATAACACAGGCTGCCGGCATGTCTTTATGAATGGAAATATCGAATAAAAGAAACAACGATGAAAACCCGACTATACTCCGGTTTTCGGGGGTCCTGGTGCTCAACGTTCGGCGAGTTAACCCTAGATCTTAGATCCTAATATGAAAAAGGATGTGATTTAATGTTCTATGTCTTACCTTGACTTTGTCTATTTTACTGCTATCAATTTTATGCTTTATGTCTGCACTTTATGCATTGCTCTTGATCTGCCAATGTTGTGCTCATTTTATGCCTGTCTTTTTGTACTGCTGTGAAGCACTTTGAGCTGCAATTCTTGTATGAAAGGTGCTATACAAACAGTGTATTATTATTATTATAATTATTATTATTATTATAATTATTATTATTATTATTATTATTATTATTATTATTATTATTATTATTATTATTATTATTATTATTATTATTATTATTATTATTATTATTATTATTATTATTATTATTATTATTATTATTATTATTATTATTATAAATTATTATAGTTTGCTTCATTAATTAAAGGGTGTGAATTTGTGTGAAAGGTGCTATACAAACAGTGTATTATTATTATTATTATTATTATTATTATTATTATTATTATTATTATTATTATTATTATTATTATTATTATTATTATTATTATTATTATTATTATTATTATTATTATTATTATTATTATTATTATTATTATTATTATTAATTATTATAGTTTGCTTCATTAATTAAAG
Source organism: Notolepis coatsorum (assembly GCF_963971535.1). Lineage (NCBI taxonomy): Eukaryota > Metazoa > Chordata > Actinopteri > Aulopiformes > Paralepididae > Notolepis > Notolepis coatsorum. The sequence goes on from NC_140166.1 coordinate 103,111,237, forward strand.
GGTGTGAATTTAAGTGTTCTCTAGTGCCTTTTGTCTGCTTTAAGGTGGTGGTATAAGTTAAAGGTTGTGGTGTCGAAGTAAAAAAAATCCGGCACCTATCTGGGCTAAGCCCCGGATCTCCTACAATCCTAAATCCGCCCCTGGTTGCGAATGGTTCTTCCGGTCCCATCCAAATACATTGTTTTCAGCAACTTTTCTCCTGTTATTTAAACAACTTTGTCGTCACAGAGAGGTAATGAAACGTTTGTATTATTATATTATAGAATGTATTTAATAAGCAAACGTTTGTCAGCAGGGTTTTTGGGCTGTATTTCATGTAAAAACGTTTACTGTTAGTTTACTTGCTCAGCTAATGAAGGCTAATGCTGGCTAACAGAAGCTAGTTGATAAACGGGCCGGATTAGCTTTGAGCTAACGATCTTTGCCTTGATGTATTCATTCCATTCTAAACATAACGTTAGTTTACAAAACATTACCTGTCTATATAACGTTGAGGAACAAATTATAAAGTGTGTGGGTGTGTGTTTTGGTGAACATTGGACCGCAAAGCAGAAAATTCATTGCAGTTAAAGACAGTAGCTAAATAGTTAGCTGCCCTTCTTTCACAAACCGAATTAATCACTCTAGTTTCCAGAGCAGATGTGATAGTAACATGGTCGTGGTGTGAATTACCTCTATTATTTTTGAATGACAACAGTAATAAGGATGGCAAGTGTATGATGGCATGTACAATAATGCTTAGTATCTACAGATATGTAAGAGGATTATATGCAGGTATACATACCTGCATATAATCCTCTTACATATCTGTAGATACTATATCTGTATATATCCCTTACGTACTCTTACTAGTTACGCCGCTGGCCAGTATGACTACTACCAGTCTACTAGTGTCTTAATTAATTTTATTTTTGCAGGCACGATGACTTCACCCTATCTGTACAGTCATTACAAAGGACGGACCACACTTACGGCTCTGATCGGTGTACCTCGGACAAGGCGATCACAGCTGTTCTCCATGTTGTGTGTTTACAAGTTTCATTCCCCTTCATATAATAAATATCATTTACTTTTGTAAAACGTTGTGTTTATTCCTGCCGGGACCTGTGCTTAAAGCACTGACTGGACGGGTTGGCTTCACAACAGCCTGGTCCAGGTATTTGTTATTATAGACCTGTTTATGACAGTCTGCCACAACATTTTAAAGTGTGTGAAGAAACTGAAGTTGTGATTCAAGTGTATTGCATATCAGGTGGAGGAGCCTAGAGTTGTGAATGTCTTAAGATGCCATGTTTATCATACTGTGTTCCACTGCACATGTGAGGCAGGACTTCAGAAGACAAACTTAATGGCAGACTTGTTTTGTTCATACTGTCACAATAGCTTCATAAATTTAACATTTAGGGAGGAAGGAAATAAACAGAAGCCACAGGCTTTAACCGTAAAACAGCTCCCCCAAAATGGAACATAAATCTAAACATTCAGAATTAAATCCTGCACTACAACAGGTCATGAATGCAAGGTCAAGTTTCAAGTTCAAGTTTGTTTATTAGTTGTCATCCAGTTCTAGAAAGAAATCCTTTCTCCGCCGCCTGCAGGTGCGTCTTGGGTTCTTCACTGCTTTCAACACCAAACCAAAGTTGCTGGCTGTGACTCTTTTCTTGCGATATGCCGTCCTGTTATAAAGAAACACATAAAGATTAATCTCATGCCACTTGAAACAGGTGCATTCAGTGTGTAGTGACAAATTGTAAACTGAAGCACAATCTCAGGAGGCTCATACAGAACCAAGTGTTTCACTAATGTACATGTACCTTATGTGACAAATAAAATAACTTGAATTCATTATATTGTTTAAAATATATAAATCAGTACCACTGAGTAATAATGCTAATCAGATGTATGTACAGAGTTGTAGTATTATTATGTACAGTGATATAGGTATAAAGACACTATGGTAGTAGTCATACTGGCCAGCAGCGTAACTAGTAAGAGTAGGTAAGGGATATGTACAGTTATAGTATCTACAGATATGTAAGAGGATTATATGCATTATATGCAGCGGAACGCTCAGCCAATACTAATATAACTAGGTTATCTACATAACCTACCGTTAGCTGCCCTTCTTTCTCAAACCGAATCAATCACTCTAGTTTCCAGAGCTGATGTGATAGTAACATGGTCGTGGTGTGAATTACCTCTATTATTTTTGAATGACAACAGTAATAAGGATGGCAAGTGTATGATGGCATGTACAATAATCCTTAGTATCTACAGATATGTAAGAGGATTATATGCAGGTATGTATACTGCATATAAAAATGCATACGAAAATGCGACGTGAGACAGCGCCGTAACCGTCCTAGGACGGAACCTCCCGAGCGTGTTGACAACACGCTCTGAGATGGATGCCCATAGCCCTCCAACCGTTGACTGGGAAGAGGAATACTCTACATCCAGTCTACAGCAACCCCAGGCTGGTAGAGACCTGCCTGGTACGAGACCTGACGATCCACCTTGACCGCGAAGGACCAGAACGTCATCAGGGCAGAACACTCCGTAACCCCGGACGACGCAGAGGCCCCAGTGCGGCCTCCACGCACTTGGTGAAGATGCGGGGAGCCAGAGAAAACCGAACGGCAGCCTCTGGTACTCATACGCTAACCCTGCAAAGGAAGCGTAGGTAAGCCCTAGGATGGAAGATCGGGGATGCGCATACGCATCCTACAGGTCTATGGAGGAGAACCAGACCCCCACCTGACAGTGTTCAACAGGTAGGAGATGATCCAAAAAATGCTGAACCTTCCCATGGGACAGGTCCAGCCTGGGTCTTACACCCCTCCCCCCCGACTTCTCGGGCAGAGAACACCGGGAGGAGAACGCCACGACGATGGCTTGCTTCGTCCACAGAGATTGGATCTCGTTGACCAGAGCTGTCACAGCTGGAGACCCCGACAATAGGGTCTGTACCAAACCTGAAAACGGGTGGGGTTGTGTAAACACAAGTCCCCGCCTCAGCGTTCTCTCCATCCACCTCGACATATGATACTGCCGTAGTCATATGTGACGACACTCCCAACGCACCCGCCGTCACGTGGCGCAGGTCCGCTAGGAACCGTAGATAGTTGGCCCGGTCCCCCCGCTGTGCGTAGCCAAACCTGGAACCGTGCGAGGAGCGCGTTCCGTGTCGGAACACCTGACCCTGACACCACCCACGAGGCAATCGCACCCAAGGGGGAACCCCGACAGAAAGGGCCGGTCTGATACGGGGGGCTTCCGATGAAAAAAGCCCCCTCACTGAACACCCCTCCAGAACATGCTGAAGGAGTTGTTCTGCAGCCGGACATGCAAGGTGTAAGGCCCCCATGGGTTCCTACACACCGTAGCCCTGCAGTGATATTACTACCACCCCAAATCATGTGAGCTGCGACCACTTGCCAATATTCCAGGAGTGGGAGGCACCAACATGATACCAGGCCTGGGGAAGGCAAGGCCGGGGAAGCCCGCACTGTGTGCCTCAAAAGGTTTCGAGCCCCCCTGCTGACAACACTTAAGTTGACAGACGTAACACCAGGCTCAACCAACACAGATCAAGGTGTGGGAGCCGCTTGACAGCACAACATTCTCACGGACAGACCCAGGCTCAGCCATAAACTGGGTGTCAGCCCCTGTCCCCATGAGAAGCGAAAAGGGGGGCCGCCCGCGCATCAACGAAGGCACGCGGCCCGCAGCCAAAGGAAACGATCAGAGCCCACTTCTTCCGCTGGTGTTGGGGAAGGGAGCGATCGGAGAGCGGGCTGCTCGTGGCAGGACGGTGACGGCTTGTTTGTTCAAGCCGAACCCATCCTACATGGCCGATCCCTCGGCCGCCAAGGCTGTCGGCCTTGTGGACACCTGTCGAAACGACGCCCAGGATACCTCTGGCGAGGGAAAAACATGGCCGCCTGTCGAGGGCCCCGTCATCGCCGCTGACGGGGCCGTGCTCTCTCTTCTTCTGGCTGCGCGGTGTGAGGCGGTGTAGGGCCTAGGACAATACCGCCCGCGCTCCAGCAGAAGACCAAAATCCCCTGCGGAGAGGGGAACCCTGAGCGGTTATAGCTTGCGGCTGGGTCAAAGCTAATAACGTCAACAACCTCGCGCGATGTGTCAACGTCGGCTGGCCCTCAAGGCCCCTCCACCAGACACCATTTTTCTAATAGAAAAAACAGCAATCCGAACACAGTTCTAATCGTTGCCAATTCCATACCGTGGCGGTACAAGCCTTAACAGCCCACCAGCCACTCGCCAGGCCGACCCACCCATGGTGTCGGCCGGGCGGGGCATTGTTTCAATATATCAAAAACAAAGGACTGATGTTAACATGGAGCACCAGTGGTGATTGCAAACAACACCCTCCACTGTGGTGTGCACCATGAAAGGGTTAAATGAATAAAAGAGCTAAACCACAAAAAACTGTAGAATGAGCAAACCCATACACACAAAGTTTAAGGGGAGACGGAACAGACCCGTCTTCATTCAAAATATTCACAACAGGACACCAGCCCTAGTTTAGCCCATTTACCAAAAAAGGTAAACAAAGCCCCCCCCCGCACTACTCCCCCAGTATACTGATTGACCGTCAGTATGAATGGTTTGAGAGGAGAGAAAACTGTAGCAAGACAGACCTTCTCATAGCAGAGTGACAAAACGAAACAATAGCCCCCTACACAGGGCCGCCCCAGGAGGTGGGGGGCCTCGCGTCTAAAACGCACAGGGCCTCACATTTCTCCCAGGCGGCCCTGCCCTTATACTACTGCAGCCTAGCGCCAGGCGATGTGGGACCCAAGACAACAATTGCCTGTGCACAGACACGCAACATGTTTACCATGTCGGCTGGACCCATAGCCCCACTACCCGACGCCAACCCAGATGGGAACACCGTTCAACAAACCCCGCCGGAACACAAGGTAAAATACCTGGCTAGGAAACCTAGCCACGGCCTACCCCGTTGTCAACCCATTTACCCGAAAAAGGTAAATAGAACTCAGCAAAAAAAACCACAACAGCTACCGACTGACCTTCATTGATGAACCGGGCAAGAGGAGGGAGAGTGACAACATCTCACGGCGGAGACATTAAAACAGCATAGCAATTAGCAGTAGTAATAGCATGCGGCATTAGCGATAGCATGTAGCATAGCTTTAGATGTTTTAGCAGCACGCCCAAGACAGCTTGGAAACCGTTCCCTGCAGAGAACGTTCACCAAACCATCCTGCCCCCGGCGCCAACACACAACATGGTTGTGTTAACAAAACAAACCAGCATTACTAACACTAATACCCATGCCTGAAGACACAGGGCCTACCTGAGTACAAGCTGGCCCGACAGCCAGCCTTGTACAGCTGAACCTCGATGTGCTGTCATCAAACGAGGAACATCAACACAGGCCCGTCGTGTCGCCGAAAACATGCGTCGAAGATGCCAGGGGCCAGCAACCTCCGGTAAGCTTCCAACATTATGACTCTGATCTTTTCATCCTACTAGTTATCGTACAGTGCACGCATCCGAGTACGCTGGGACGAAAATAGAGGAAGGGTGTGTGGTGACTACCGTCACTGCTATATGGGCGGTGCCACCATGGGGGCGGAGCCCCATACAGGTGTGGTGCATGTATTTTTTTGTTCGTAGGGAGATACAATAGGTATCATAGGAGATAGAATATCTCATACGGCTCAGAGCGGAACGCGATAGCAAATACGGCATATAACTATTTAGCTACTGTCTTTAACTGCAATGCATTTTCTGCTTTGCGGTCCAATGTTCACCAAAACACACACCCACACACTTTATAATTTGTTCCTCAACGTTATATAGACAGGTAATGTTTTGTAAACTAACGTTATGTTTAGAATGGAATGAATACATCAAGGCAAAGATCGTTAGCTCAAAGCTAATCCGGCCCGTTTATCAACTAGCTTCTGTTAGCCAGCATTAGCCTTCATTAGCTGAGCAAGTAAACTAACAGTAAACGTTTTTACATGAAATACAGCCCAAAAACCCTGCTGACAAACGTTTGCTTATTAAATACATTCTATAATTATAATAATACAAACATTTCATTACCTCTCTGTGACAACAAAGTTGTTTAAATAACAGGAGACAAGTTGCTGAAAACAATGTATTTGGATGGGACCGGAAGAACCATTTGCAACCAGGAAGTCCTACCGGAAGTGCCTACTTCACGTTGTGCAAGTGGAGAATAGCAGTCTTTTAAAAAGTAGGAAAATGTGTCCTACTTTATTTCTTATCCTCTGGCTTTATGTCTCTGTTTGGTGAATGGTAAATGGCAAATGGGATAATTCACACGGATATATATCTTTTCAATCTTGTTTTCAAAGGGGGGAGGGGTGTTCACTACTTATTTTATATTTATATTTAAAAGTGATTTTTGTGGGGTGCTCCATACAACCTTTGTAACTTGTTTTCCCTCTGCCCAATGAAAACAACGGCAATATCACTCATCAAATCAGTGATATATCAGTAATCAAATCTATGATTCACATCTATGTGAGTCTGTCCAATCAGCTGTGAGTCTGTCCATTCAGCTGTGAGTCTGTCCAATCAGCTGTGAGTCTGTCCAATCAGCTGTGTGGAGGACGGTCTATGTGAATCTGTCCAGTCAGCTGTGTAGAGGATGGTCTATGTGAGTCTGTCCAGTCAGTTAGTTTGTATAGTTATATATTGTATATTTTGTATAGTGTTTGGACTTTATTCTTTTAACTTTTTTACTGTATGAAGCACATTCTCAGGGGCTCATACAGAACCAAGCATTTCACTGTAATGTACTTTATATGTGTGACAAATAAAACAAAACTTGAGATGTGAGTCTGTCCAGTCAGCTGTGACCAGTCCGTTCCTGAGCTAGGACCATTTTATCCACCAGTTGATTTCTTTGCCCAATTCACAGATCTTGTGCAGTCGAGAGGAAGGTGATGTGTTATGTGTGTTTCCATGAGCACTCCATGGTCAGGCACCTGCCTACATCTGCGACCTACTGTGTCCTTACACCACGAGTAGATCGCTCAGGTCGTCAGACCTGGGCTTGTTGGCTGTCCCCCGGTCTAGATTAAAAACAAAAGGTGACGAGCCTTCGAAACCGTGGCCCCCAGGCTATGGAATGCTCTGCCCATGGTCATGGACCTAAGATATGTGGTCTCAGTAAACACCTAAAAAGCAGTTAAAGACTGTGTTATTCAAACAGGCTTTTGGCTAACTATGTCTGTGTAAATCTTTCATGTCTTTTTATCTGTTTTGTTTTTCTTGTTCTTTCACGTTTTTAATTACTTTATTACCTGTTAAGCTGTAGGGTCCCCTTATAATTTATCATAAATCGATCAATAGAGACCGTATTAGATCCCCCCCGTGGGGTATCTTTGGAAAGCCACACTCATTGGCTACAACCCTGTCCAAAATGTTTCGAGATTGCCAAATGATTGATGGAGCTAGAGCCCCGGGAGTCGTGTACGTGTCGTGTACTTTGCCGTGACTTTGGCGCACGCCTCACATATCGGAATGTAACTCGAGAACCGCTGAACAGATTTTTTCCGCGGCATTCGACAGGCAACAAATAGGGCTTTAATTCTATATATATATTGTATTAAAATAAATGCACACCGAGCCGTTGGGGTCAGCCAAGTGGCGCGTTGCGAATCGACCTCATAACGTCCTCATTGGATGACTTTTTCACGGCCAACAACGTTTATATACGTTTTTGGATCGTTTTTGCTTTTTTTCTGATTTTAATATTCTATTAAATGTCACAGACCCGTATGTTGCTGTTAAAAGGCATACTGGGACACCGAGGGTGCAGTATCGGCCAGATCCTGCTAGTAGGCAGTATCGAGAGTTCAGTAAACCCTGTTCCAGACCGGGTGTTACTTTTAAACCGCTCCGGGCACAGTTTTCTAGTACAGGGAAACCTAGGACTTCACTAGATCCCATTGAATAGTTTTCGGGACAGTCGACGGATATGTTGTGCTGGATTATGTCGTGGACCAGATGGACATCAGATGGACCAGATGGCGATCAAACAATTGGAATATTCTTTTTGGAATACCCCTGACCACAGGTAAGGGCTATCTGACGTCAATTTCAGCTTGATCCAACAATGTTTTCATACCGATCCAGCTACGAATGATGTTACTGGCAATCAAAGCATCAACAACGACCCCCCCCTTTCATGCATTCATGATGAGACATAATACCTATTATATACATTTGATTTGGAAATAGTAGCGTGTACAGGGACAAAATGCCAATGCTTTTTGTAGAATTCACGTTGCGCCCTGTAGCTGGCCTCCCAGGAATTAGCCCGGATCATTCCGAAATTACTCTTATATTCACCACGGCATGCCGTGCAAACATATTCATGACAACATTTATTCTTTTTTGCATCTTGGACAGAAGATAGTTACTGTCAAATGACGATAGTATTGTATCCATAGCTATAATATAGAATATAGATATAGCTCTACAAACAAGGGGAGGCACAGTGAAAACATGTAATGGAAACCTGGCCTAGCTAGAGCAAGATGGAGAAAGGCCTCGGCCCTGAATGAGTTAAGGTTAATGTTGTGTTTCTTTTTCAAATGTAGCCAAGAGTAAAGACCTTAATCCTATCAAAACAGCAGTCAAAGTGTATATTTTCATTTTACCGATGTTTTTAAGATTGACAGAAAATATGAATGTATCGAAAAAATTCGAATTATATCTCTTTTATCGTAAAACCATGAGGAAATCACTAAATCCAGATCCAGATCCATTGGAAAGAGGAGCCTTTTCCCTATCCATAGATATATGATTTGGCCATAATAAGGTCAAGGTAAAGTTCAAGGTCATATGAATTTATAATTAAAATTGATTATAATTTATTACTGTATCTACAAATCCTTCTGTTTAATCATCTTCCCTTTATTCATTTGCTTAGATATCTTGTACACTTGATCTCAAGAAGGTGCTGAATGAGCTCAGTGAGCGGAATCAAAAGAACCTTAATGTTTTCATGGTGTTATTCACCGGCAAAGATGCAAAGAAAATATCATAATTTATATTGTCCTTTGTTTCATCACAATTTACTCAAGCCTAGTAACAGACACTGGGAATACATACCCCCAGTTCCCTAGATGTTCCTAGATACCAAGAACATGCAAATTGACCTTGTAGAAGTGGAGCAATCTTCCATTTACTGGGCCATGTAACTTTAGGTGGCATTTCTGAAAATAGGGCTACAGCTTACATGCTGCTATCTTTGCACTTTATTGGTGTTTTTATATGTGAAGCACTTTGTGACCATGGTCTGTGAAAGGTGCTATATAAATAAACCTTACTTACTTATTTACTTACTTACTTTACTTACTTACTTACTTACTTACTTACTTACTTACTTACTTACTTACTTACTTACTTACTTACTTACTTACTTACTTACTTACTTACTTACTTACTTACTTACTTACTTACTTACTTACTTACTTACTTACTTACTTACTTACTTACTTACTTACTTACTTACTTACTTAATTGTAGTACTTGAATCCTTGGCCCTCATGCATCAACGTGGACTTTGAACTTGACCTACTTCCACACGTAAGCACGGAATGTAGAACTAGCGTATGCACAGGGAAGTCGGCATTCATCACACGTGCGTACGCAGGCTCTATGGTCCTCCGTGTTGATGAATACCACTTTGTTCTACCGTCAATGCTCGTGCATGATTATCCATATATGGTCATGAAAATGAGGAAACACCCCCCATGGGATGTGAAATAATGGACCGACCCGAGCGGGACTCCGAGAAACTCCACGGAGAATTCACTGCTGTCGAACCAAGAAGACACTATCGCGTATTATGATTTATGGGATAAATAAAAGGCGGACTTGTAAACGGTGATGTCAGATATCAACGGCTCCCTAAGACCATTGCTGCAATTCTGCCTGGACAGCTCAAAATACTAATAAAGACCGTTCGTTGACCACTGTTTGGCGTTGGTTGTGTGTCATTATAACCGTGCTGTATGAATGCCTTTATTAGTTGTGTTCGATTGGCTATATGATTTTTTGATGATTAATACCCACGGATTAAAGTTCTCCTCAATTCTATTCCAAATCGCGATGGATCTCCCGTCAATTTTCTACCTGCTGCATATGATTTCTAGAGGCATACTACAATCTATTTTGATGTCAGTATTGGGTAGCCTATATAAACAATATAATACGATAGCATGTACAAGAACAATGAATCTCACTGCATGTTGTATCCTGCCTTTCAATACATGAACTTGAATCCCATCATATACATAGTCTGTCCACTATAGTGTCATTGCAATGCGTTTTCTATTCCTTCTTGTACAGTAAAAAGGGGGAAGAACACTATATTCATATGACTTGTATTCTGCTTACAGCTTCGAAGTTCCACTTGTTTCGTTTAACGTAAAGCCTTTTAAATATAATCAAAACGTTCCCGTGTTTCTGCGGTCTGCGCAGAATAATAACGAGTTGAGCTTTATGATTTATGATGAATTGAAAATGGGGGACCCTGATGTAAACAAGACGGAAGTTGGTCTGCATCCCCAATTAACAATTGTATGTACTGAGCTGTACTGTACTGTACCCATTCTGCAATCTGTTAATAAACTTTTCAATCAATCAATCAATCAAGCTACGCGGAGCGCAGTCAGTCAGTAGCCTACACCCCGTATATTCCGATAACGCTATATAAACCATGCTGCATTCATTCTGAGAGAAAGATCTATTATTCCAAATGCTATTTATAGGGTTTTGACCATAATTACACTACTGTTGCTATTTTACAATGAACTATAATGAACTACGGTTCGTACAGAACGTGCCAGTGTTATTATGCACAGAAGCTCATTTCCTTGTTGTAATAATATATTCTACCACTGGGCGCTAGGTACGCCAGGTCTGAAATGTGCGTAGATGTAAGCACGGAGTCAAGTTCAAGTTCAAATTGATGAATCCCACTCTTTGCTTAGAAATGATCGTACGCACAGGGTAAGCACAGATCTGTGCGTAGAACACGTTGATGCATGAGGGCCCTTGAGTCCGAGTCCTGGACTGATTTTCAGGACTTGTGACTTGACTTGGACTTGAGCACTGATGACTCGGACTTGGACTTGGACTCAGGCATTGACTGCAGGGCCGCCTCAGGGGGTGTGCGAGCAGTGCGGTCGCACAGGGCCTCGCGGGAAGGGGGGCCTCGCACAAAAAAAAATTAAAAAAAATAAAAAATAAATATTCTTTATTTATTATTTTTTTTATTATTTCTTTTTATTTTTTTTTATTTTTTGCGAGGCCCCCCTTCCCGCGAGGCCCTTTTTCATCACAGACCTAAAATCTAGTTTTGCTTATATGCTTATATATTTCACATTAGACACGTTTGTAGAATGTTCCTGGCTCTGAGGCTCTGCAGCAGACACTCACTATTGGAGCTCTGGGGCTCTGCAGCCCCAGAGGGAGGGAGGGGTTACATCATGTGTACGCCGGCGTGCGTCAGCTGCGTTTGACTATTTCGCGCGTGCAGCTTTGGAGGTTATGCTTAGTTATGCCAGCCAAAACGAAGAGGACGGTCATTCGGCAGATGGACTGAAGATGAAAGTTGTTGCATGTTAGACAGTTCAGTCAGGCTAGCCATCCCGGCTAAAGGCAGGGACAGCTAGTTAGCTTTAGCTACGTTATAATATTGAGTGCTAACGTGTGGTTCAGTCGGGATAGCCATGATGATGTCGGCTAGTAGCTAGCTTAGCTAAAGGCTAACTAGCGTTAGCTAACCTAGAGAGAGCGCGTGCAGCATTGTTATGCCAAGATGAAGAGGACGGTCATTCGGCAGATGAACTTCGTCAACTCCACGCGGTTGTCTCCATCCTCTTGGACGTTTGGTGAGTTTTTAATGCACTCTATTCTATTCCCGCCGTGGATATATCTCTCTCTCTCTCTCGGGAGCCAAAACGGGCCGGCTAGCTGTTGTAGTAGCTAACGGTGTGTGGCCTGGTGTCAGTACCTGGCTACTCTATTTGCAGTTAGCCTATTTAGCTGATGTCGGCCATTGGCTCCTTGCTACTTTGTTTTCTCTGGTATAGACCCTCTTCTCTTTGGATTTAAGTGTTGATCTTTGTCCTTTTGGATCTATGTATATTCATGTTGCCTTTGTGAAGTTATCTTTTCCTTCTGTTTTGTTCTTCCATTAAAAGTTGAATATGCTTTAGGGGCTCATCTTTGCTTATCTCTCTCATACATGCTCTCTCTCTAACACACACACACACACAGACATGCTCTCTCTCTCTAACACACAAACACACATGCTCTCTCTCTCTCTCTTTCTAACACACACAGTCTGCCTATGGCGGCCTTTCTCGATGGCTAGGCTGTGCTCGCTGAGTCTGTACCTAGTCAAGGATCTTCAGTCACAGTGCTCAGGTATTCTGCCACTGTGTACTCTCTGTTTAGGGCCAAATAGCATTTCAATTTGCTCTGGTTTTGGGTTGTTTCTTTCCAATGTCTCTCTCTCTCTCTCTCTCTCTCTCTCTCTCTCTGGCCTTGCTCTGGTGGAGGGTCAGGGGCATTGCCGGGTCTGTGCAGTGATAACACTGTATATTGACTGTAGAACGGGAGCTATCTCTCTCGCTCTCTCTCTTGCTATATGTTGACTCTATCATGCCCAGCCTCGGGCAGCGCTATTATTTAAGAATATGTTGACTGTATGAAAAAGATTTTTTTTTTACCTTTTAGGAGGGGGGGGGGGGGGGGGCGTTTAAATCTCGCACAGGGCCTCGCATTTCTCCCAGGCGGCCCTGATTGACTGCATTCAGACTCGGAAGGTGCAGACGAGGACTCGGACTTGTTCATTTACAGTTGTTTATTTTGTATTTGTTTTGTAATAGGCCCTAATCGTTTGGCATAAGTTATTGATGGATAGTGCATTTGTTTGGCTATTATTAAAGTAAATAAACTCCCTTTGAAATGGTAACCACTGTGTCATTATGTTTAATGTAGACCTTTTTTTTATTTGTATGTCAGCTCTTTGACTGCCAGAGTGGAGTGGACTCAACCTTGATGACTTGGACTCAGACTCGGACTAGGGTAATGGGGACTCGACTCGGGCTCTTCTTTGGTGACTGGGACTTGGACTCAGACTTGAACACTGGGGACTCGAGACTAGACTCAGACTTTAGTGACTCGACTACAACACTGGTGTTTCCACATGTATGCGTGTGGACTCTGTACGCAAACATGTGTGTAAGTGCGTTGTGTGTGTGTGTGAGAGAGAGAGAGAGAGGGAGAGAGAGAGAGTACACTTGCATGCATGATCTTACATCCTTGTGTGTGTGTGCATGTGCATGCACGCTTCACTCGAGTGCAGCTCATTTATTTCTATCTATAGACTTTGAATTGAATTTCGAATCAATGGAGAGGACGTCTCCATTCCCCTCTCTCTCTATCTCTCTCTCTCTCTCTCTCTCTCTCTCTCTCTCTCTCTCTCTCTCTCTCTCTCTCTCTCTCTCTCGTCGACAAAGACAAAAAGTCCTTATTGGATGAGATGGACCGTCACCACGCCACCCCTGGGCATGTCACACACCGATTCAAACTGACCATGCTGTTATAGTTGTAGGAACAGACAGAATGGGAAACACTT
>NC_140166.1:103135222-103162722 GCF_963971535.1 Notolepis coatsorum
ATAAGTGCTTGCATTTAACATGTTTTTATCCTTGGATGATGTCTCTAATCCACAATCAATCAATCAATCAATCAATTGATATAATAATACTACTAATTATGATAATAATAATAATAATAATAATAATAATAATAATAATAATAATAATAATAATATATAATAATAATAATAATAATAATAATAATAATAATAATAATAATAATAATATAGATATTATTATTTTGACTGAAGTAATGCAGAAATGGGCATATTAATTAAGCAATATTTCACTATTATGATGGACAATCAATATATTGCAAATTAGTATGAAACAGCATTTTAGTGATCATTTTGTGAATATTGTGTGTGTCATTATATTAATGTCAACGTAGACAACTAATGAACCACTTGCCAGAGGACTTCCGTGTGTGTGTCCATGTTTGTGCTTGCATGTGTGCACATCCCTGCAAACTATGTGTATGTGTGTGCATCTGTGTGTATGCAGCTGTGCATGTGTGTGTGTGTGTGCAGTTGTGTGTTGGTATGTGCCTGTGTATGTGTGTGTGTGTGCTGTGTGGATGTACATGTGGATGTGTGGATGTGTGTGTCAGTAAGCCTGGGGTTTAAGTGGGAACTCACAGAGGATAGTTAATGAAATCATCTTAATCCTACTAGCTGCTCTCCTCTCTCCCAGCAGAGCTCTCTCTCTCTCTCTTTCTATACTGTCTCTCTGTCTCTCTCTCTTTCTACATCTATCTGTCTCTCTCTCTTTCTATATCTCTTTCCTCTCCCTATTTCTTTCCATCTCTGTCTCTCTGTCCATCTCTCCCCCCTCTCTCTCTCTCTCTCTCTCTCTCTCTCTCTCTCTCTCTCTCTCTCTCTCTCTCTCTCTCTCTCTCTCTCTCTCTCTCTCTCTCTCTCTCTCTCTCTCTCTCTCTCTCTCTCTTGCTCTCTCTCGCTCTCTCTTGCTCTCTCTCTCGCTCTCTGTCTCTCTCTGCCAATTTCCACATTCATTCATTACTGCATCCTTTGCATTGAAAGGAGATGCCAAATGTCTCATCGGTGTAAGATCTGGCTGTGTTGATTGTGTTGACTTTTCCTTTAATATACAAATCAACCCTCCATCTTTGCCAATTATGTTATAATTTTTATAGTCATTATATTTTGGACTGACAAATATGTCAGGAAAATTGACATTTTAGTCAAAGTTAAAAGGTTAGGTTAGATTCAGGTTAAGATTAGGGTCTGGTGAAGATTAGGGTCATGTTGAGGTTAGCCTTAGGGTAATTTTTTAAGTTAGGGTCATGTTAAGGTTAGAGTCATGTTAAGGTTAGAGTCATGTTAAGGTTAGAGTCGGGTTAAGGTTAGAGTCGGGTTAAGGTTAGAGTCAGGTTAAGGTTAGAGTCGGGTTAAGGTTAGAGTCGGGTTAAGGTTAGAGTCGGGTTAAGATTAGAGTCAGGTTAAGGTTAGGGTCGGGTTAAGGTTAGAGTCAGGTTAAGGTTAGAGTCGGGTTAAGGTTAGAGTCAGGTTAAGGTTAGAGTCGGGTTAAGGTTAGAGTCGGGTTAAGGTTAGAGTCGGGTTAAGGTTAGAGTCATGTTAAGGTTAGAGTCATGTTAAGGTTAGAGTCATGTTAAGGTTAGAGTCATGTTAAGGTTAGAGTCGGGTTAAGGTTAGAGTCGGGTTAAGGTTAGAGTCAGGTTAAGGTTAGAGTCATGTTAAGGTTAGAGTCGGGTTAAGGTTAGAGGTTAGAGTCGGGTTAAGGTTAAGGCCATGTTAACACATTCGGGGCCATTCGATTTCCCCATTGAATATAGCTATAGCTGGGCCAGCTTTCCATTACATAGTTTCACTGTGCATCACATTGTTTGTAGAGCTAAATCTATATTTTATATTATAGCTATGGATACAATACCATGGTCATTTGACAGTAACTATCTTCCGTTCAAGATGCAAAAAAGAATGAATACGTTCACGCGTTATCCCATGGTGAATATGAGTATAATTTCGGAATGATCCGGGATAATTCCTGGGAGGCCGGGTACAGGGCGCCACGTGAATTCTACTAAAACCATTGCCATTTCGTCCCTGGACACGCTACTATTTTCAAATCAAATCTATATCATACCACAACACACGCCGATCAGGGGGATGGGTATGATAACCTTGCACGATCAAGCTGAAAATTCCGTATCATCCAATTCTACCCTCCCCTGTCTCGAACGCTGTTAGGCCATGCCTCCCACAAGCCGGCTGCAATGTGGACGAAGCCTTACATCACGTGTCCCCTCCGGTACTCGAGGAAGCAGCCGCCACATCTTTTCACCTGCACAGCGTGATCTCTCAGCGGCGGGGGTCTGCGTGGGAGGGACACGCCGCCCCCGTCGCTTCCTGATTCTGCTGCGCAGGCGCACCAACCGACCTGTAGGCGTCGCTGTCCACAACGTCCCCACCCACCAGCTTCCCACCCCCTAATACTGCCAATCGTATTAGTATGAATGACCAGCCAAGCTGGTAGCAATGCCGAGAGCTGGGCTCGAACCCATCGTCTCCTGCATTAGTGGCGAGCGCCTTGCCCACTGCGCCACTTAGTCGCCCACATCAAGCTGAAATTTACGTCAGATTGTCCTTACCTGTGGTCGGTGGTATTCCAAAAAGAATATTCCAATTATTTGATCGCCATCTGGTCCATCCTATGTCCATCTGGTCCACGACATAACCCACCACAACATATGGATCGGGGGTCCCGAAAATGATTCAATGCGATCCGGTGAAGCCCTAGGTTTCCATTACTAGAAAAGTCCGTCCGGAGACATTTGAATGTAGCACCCGGTCTGGAACAGGGTTTACTGCACTCTCGATACTGCCTACTAGCAGGATCTGGCCGGTACTGCACCTTCAGAGTCCCAGTATGCCTTTTAATGGCAACATACAGGTCCCTGACATTGAATAGGATATTAAAATTGAAAAAAAGGGAAAACGATCCATTAACCGTTGGCGCCCAATAACGTATATATACGTGGATGGCCCCGAAAGTGTTAAGGTTAGAGTCAGGTTAAGGAATGGTTAAAGTTAAGGTTATGTTAAGGGTATTACAAGAACAAAAGCCCCCAGTCTCCCTCTCCACCACACTCACGTCTCCCTGCTCCCTGCAGACCAGCAGGCATCACTTCAAGCTCATTTCAGCTCAAGAAAAACTTCAGCTCAGCAACAAGGAAACAGCAGTAGATGTTTACCGGAGAGGTATGGGATAAACATAAATTACATTAGCAGATCTACCGTAAAATTTGTATTATTAGCACAGGCTTTTATTTGCTTGAATCATTGAACACAACCAGCCTATATTTGGGGCTGGCAACCTCACACGAGTCAGATAGAGAGAGAGAGAGAGAGCGAGAGAGAGAGAGAGAGAGAGAGAGAGAGAGAACGAGAGAACGAGAGAGAGAGAGAGAGTGAGAGAGAGAGAGAGAGAGAGAGAGAGAGAGAGAGAGAGAGAGAGAGAGAGAGAGAGAGAGAGAGAGAGAGAGAGAGAGAGAATGAGAGAGAGAGAGATGGATGCAGGCGTGCTTTTTCATAGTTAACATTATGTACTAGCAAGCATTGCATACTGTATTGCTCAGCATTGACTTATGATTGAAAATTATGAACAAAATGGCACCTGTGGTATCTGCAAAACAATTAGTTGAGAAGTGACTTCTATTTGAGACCCGCCTTTATTTGTCAAAACATGTTGGTAGGCTATTTTTCCTTCCTGCCTCTCCTCGAGACCAGTCGCATTCCTCCTCTGCTCCTCTCCCTCTCTTCTATCTGCTATCTGCACTCTGTGCTTTGCGCCGTTGTCGGACTCTACTCTACTCAGACTCCACTCAAACCTACTCGATATGGATCTCGTCAGCTGGTCACTTTCATTGGTGGATCGCATATTTTCGTCAGAATGAGGCTGATCCTCTCTGCCCACTTGGGACATTCCAATCGGGCTTCAACATTGACTCTTGGGGTACGTGGCGTAGTTCATGCATTTTCTCCCTCGAAATTGAGGATGCTGAGGACATCTGGATTATCGCATTCATGCTGCTCGGATTTGGAGCGATTGCGGTATGTGGCTGGATTTGCTATAAGAAGCTTTTGGGTGGCAATCAGATTTTGGCTCTAAAACTGGCCAAGATTGAGGCTTGCCACTATGAAATGAATAAAACACTTGCTGCGTCCCACGCAGAAGACCAACGACTGTATTCAGTCATTCTGGATGAAGTGGTTAAAATTCACTCCGCTCTAAACCGTATTTAATTAGACGGTGCATTTTTACTCAGAAAGCATTTTTCTCCTTTCTGAGAGTGCCCCCCCCGTCAGCCATAACAAATTCCGAAGAGGCGACTCTCCAAGGACACAAATCAGAGAGCTGATAAGACTTTTCCCAGCTGTTGAGAAAGCAGAATGAGGCCTCCCAACCCTCAGCTTTTTAAGTTTTACGACTCTTTGTTGTTTATATTAAATAATGTTTTTGAATAATATTCGTAGAAATAATGTTTAGCTAGCAATCTAGCTAGATGATGTAGCTAGTGTCTTCACCTGAGTAACACACATACAATGGGAAATGGGCTTACCATCTTCTCCAGAGTCAGAGTATCAGGACCCCGTGTGTGGGTACTTAAAACAGAAAGGTGCTCCTAGCGCGCCTGTCATAAATGACATATTCAAGGCATGAATATTACATTCTCCTTCTTTTAAAGAAAACTTTATAAGCTACTAACAACAGACTGCAAGTAAAAAAATATATTTTATGCATTACTCTGTAAGCCATTCTTTGTAAACATTAACCAGGTGTGTTAACAATATGTCAGGGCCAGGCAATATAAACAGGTAATTAATATGTATATACATAAAAATATATACTTTTGTATCAAAGGTATTACAGTTCTTACTGTGTGCACTCTTATTCATGGAACAGCCTGCTTGAATATTGGAACATGCAACAAGGTGAACAAGGTAAGTAAGTCAGCCATTTCAATAAACATTAGTAAGTCAGCTATTTCAATAAACATTAGTATTCAAGTTAAATTTCTCTTATTTAAAAATAAAATAAAAAATGTAATAGGGCAGCGATCCGCCCTAGTACGTAGGCGGATCACTAAGTACGTAGGCGGATCACTGCCCTATTACATTTTTTTTTTTTTTCACAGGTCTAGTATATCCTGAGGCTTTACTGCTCGGCCTGACCTGGTGTAGTATGAAGCTGAGTTTGCTTCTGAGTCATCTGACAGTTCAGGGGTGTTGGTATCAGGTGAGTGATTTATGCCTTCTGTGCCTGGCAGACCGTCGCTTGCCAGAAAGTGTTCTTCTTTTGTGTCCCTTAGGTGCTTACGGTTACGGCGGTACTCGTGTCGATCTTGGGT
The DNA here is from genome assembly GCF_963971535.1 of Notolepis coatsorum. Lineage (NCBI taxonomy): Eukaryota > Metazoa > Chordata > Actinopteri > Aulopiformes > Paralepididae > Notolepis > Notolepis coatsorum. The sequence goes on from NC_140166.1 coordinate 103,140,592, forward strand.
GCGAACGTGGTATGAGCGCGCAGTGTCGGCTGGCTGGATGACTACTGCTGGCCTCCAGCGTCCATACTCTTGGAGTCTGACAGACTCTCCACTGTGTAGTGGGGGCAGTGGTCTAGCTGACTTGTCATAGTATCTCTTTTGGTGCTGTTGTCTCTGCACTCGCTTGTCATGTCCATCTTTGGGGCTGACAACCCCTGGCTGCAGCTGTTGGTTGGTGCTTCGGAGGGTTGAGTGCAGCCTGCGGCTCATCAACAGCTGTGCCGGCGATTTGAAGTTGTCGACTGGGGTGTTACGATATTCAAGGAGACTTAGGTAAGGGTCTCTTCCGTCTGCTTTAGCCTTGTCCATGAGTGATTTTGCTGTCTTTACGGTTCTCTCCGCTAGTCCGTTGCTCTGAGGATAATGTGGGCATGACGTGACGTGTGTAAACTCCCACGACTTGGCGAATGCCTCGAACTCCTTAGACTTATGTTGTGGTCCATTGTCTGAGACAATGGTCTCCGGGATACCATGCCTGGCACAGGCTGCCTTTAGCTTGTGGACTACAGCTGCTGATGTGGTGCTGTGGAGTCTTGATCAGCATCTCTCCTCTGAGGATGGTAGGGATGACTATTTTTTCCCCTTTGAAGATGATTCCATTCGTTTTGGATAGTTCATCTCGGTGGTTTCAGTATTCAATGATGTTCTGGGGGCATTGTTTCCTTTCCTCAGGTCATCCCTCCATGATAGCCTGGCTAAGCAGCTTGAGTTGTGTGTCATTGGGTCTCATTCCCCAACATTTTCCAAAGAGTTCTCTTGGAAGACTTATCATGGAACCGACTGAGACAGAATCAATGACAAGTTTCAAGTTTCAAGTTTCTTTAATAGTTGTCATACAGAAGTACAGAATACTTTTATACAAAATGCTTCTTACTGTTGCGCTCCAGAGACTGTGCAAGACAAGATAAATATGAAATAAAATAACATAGTAAAATTAGAAGTAAAAAAAATGAGGTCACAGTGTTCAGTTTAGACATATGTACAATGTTCGATGCAGAATAGACGTAGTTACCATACAATATACAATACTGTGCAGTGTACTAATATACAATACTATATAGTGCAAGGCAGAAATGGAGAAATGGGACGAGGTGCAATTTAGGTACAATTCACAGTAGGTGTACGAGTTGTAGTGCAAATCCTTTATCAATAAATATAAAGTGTAAGTGTGTTTGTGTGATCTAAAGTGTGGAGAGTGGGTGCTGCAGTGTGTTGTTTGTTTGAGTGAGTGTGTGCGTGTGGGTGTGTGTGCTGTGTGCATTTGATGGTTGTTGCATAGTGATTATTGTTCGTTTAGCAGCCTGATGGCCTGGGGATAGAAGCTTCTTCTGAGTCTTTCTGTGCTCGCCTTAAGACTCCGGTATCGCTTGCCTGACCGCAGCAGTTCAAAGAGGCAGTTGTTCGGGTGGCTCGAGTCCTTAATAATTCTCTTAGCCTTCCCCTTGCACCGCTTGTTGTAAATGTTCTGGAGGGTGGGAAGCCCCCCTCCAATTGTGCGTTCGGCTGAACGTGTCACTCTTTGTAGTCTGCTATGGTCTTGTGCAGTGCTATTCCCAAACCAGGAGGTGATGTTGCCGGTCAGGATGCTCTCTATTGTACATGAGTAGAAGTTCCTAAGGATCTTCTGACTGACTTGGAACTTCCTTAGGCGCCTGAGGAAGTAGAGGCGTTGTCGTGCCTTCTTCACAACACTGTCAATGTGTGTGGTCCATGTCAAGTCCTTGGATATGTGGGCTCCGAGGTACTTGAAACTGTTCACTCTCTCAACCGGTGCCCCGTCGATGCTGAGGGGGCTGTATTCCTTGACCCCCGACCTCCTGAAGTCCACAATCATCTCTTTTGTTTTGCTGACGTTCAGGGAGAGGCAGTTCTCCTGACACCACTGTGACAGGTTCTCTACCTCTTCCAGGTAGGCCCTTTCGTCGTTGGCAGAGATCAGGCCCACCACTACTGTGTCATCAGCAAATTTGATGATGGTGTTGTTGTTCCGCTGTGCTACGCAGTCATGTGTGTACAGGGAGTAGAGGAGGGGGCTCAGAACACAGCCCTGGGGGGCCCCTATGTTGAGCGTGATGGATGAGGAGGTGCAGTTGCCGGCTCTTACCACCTGGGGTCTGACCCACTGGCAGAGGTCATAGTTCAAGCCCAGGTCCCTGAGCTTGGCTATGAGTTTGGAGGGGACTATGGTATTGAATGCTGAGCTGTAGTCGATGAACAGCATTCTCACATAGTTCCCCTGCCTCTTGTCCAGGTGTGATGCTGCTGTGTGCAGCACATGGGCTATGGCGTCCTCCGTGGACCTGTTGGGGCGATATGCAAATTGCAGAGGGTCCAGGTTGATGGGGAGGGAGGAACAGATGTAGCCCTTCACTAGCTTCTCAAAGCACTTCATGGCTATGGAGGTGAGGGCTACAGGGCGGTAGTCGTTGAGGCAAGCGGGCGTAGATTTTTTGGGTACAGGGATGATGGTGGACTTCTTCAGACAGGTGGGGATGACAGCCTGTTCCAAGGACAGGTTGAAGATGTCAGTGAATACCGGGGCCAGTTGGTCGGCACAGACTTTTAGGACGCGGCCGGGGATGCCGTCCGGTCCTGCTGCCTTCCTGATATTCACTTTTTTAAAGATCCGTCTCACCTCATGCTCTGTTACCTTGAACACTGAGTCTCCATCAGCAGACCCCCCCCCCCCCATTGCCGTGGTTTGTAGGCTGGTGTTGTTATTCACAGCCTCAAACCTTGCATAGAAGGAATTGAGATCATTTGCTAAGGAGATGTCACTGTTCAGTTTGAGGGGGGTGCCTTTGTAGTCTGTCATTGTTCTGAGGCCCTGCCACATGCCTCTAGAGTCAGCCTGTTCAAACTGAAGTTCAACTTTATCCCTGTAACGCCGTTTTGCCTCTATTACTGCTCTCCTGACGTTGTATCTTGCCATCTTGTGTTCTTCCATGTTGCCTGTCACCAGCCCGGTGTTGTATGCTGATGTGCGCACTTTCAGAGCCTCACGGACGGATTTGTCTACCCAGGGCTTTTGATTTGGGTAGATTTTAATTTTGGTGGAGGGGATTGTTTCTTCTACCAGAGTACAGACATAGTCAATCACCGTTTCGGTGTATTCGTTAATATTGGCTGTGTTATCACGGAATACACTCCAGTCTGTGCATCCAAGTGCAGCTTGGAGTGACTCCTCTGACGTCACGGCCCAACGCTTAACCTCTCGCGAGACCACCGGCGTTCGCTTGAGACTTTGTTTGTACTTTGGCAAAAGAAAGATGGCGGCGTGATCGCTTTTACCGAATGGACTAAGAGCCTGTGACTTGTACCCATTCTTAAATTGCGAGTATACATGGTCTAATATGTTCTCGCCTCTGGTGGGACAGGTCACATGCTGATAGAAATTCGGCAACACCTTTTTAAGACGCGCGCTGTTGAAATCACCCAGAACCAAAATGGCAGCGTCAACATTAGCTGTCTGGAGTTTGTTTAGCTCGTCGTGAAGTTTTGAAAGTGCGACCCCAGTGTTCGCGTGTGGTGGAATGTACACTCCGATGAGGATGATGGACGTTAACTCTCTTGGGAGGAAGAAGGGTCGACATTTTATCGTGATAAACTCCAGGTCTGGGGAGCAGTGGTTAGACAGTTCCTTTGTGTTGCCTAAATCGCACCACTCCTTGTTTATCATGAAGGCAATGCCGCCTCCTTTCTTCTTTAGTGACTCTTCTGCCGTCCGGTCCTTGCGGAGAACGAAGAAGTGGTCTGCCGGTTCTATTGCGTGATTCGGGACATCTGGACTCAGCCAAGTTTCTGTGAAACAGAGGACGTTACAATCCCGAATGTCCCTCTGGAATTGGATCCGTGCTCTGATGTCGTCCAGTTTATTTCCTATCGATTGCACATTGGCCAACAATATGCTGGGCAATGTGGTTCTGTGTCGTTTGGACCTCAGTCTGTTTCGGACCCCGGCTCTCTTTCCACGTCTTCGCGGCGGCTTCTCCTGGTCTTGGCCATGGCCATAACAAAGGATCTCGGCGGGCCATTTCTGCTGTTCAGCGATCCGATCCAGAGAGCAATCCAATCGGTAAGTTTTCCTTAATCCAATGTCAATGATTGACTGACGGTCATACACATATAATGCACCAACAGTTGGTGCAAATAAAACTCCTAATACTATAAAAATTAACAAAAGAAAGCACAGTCTCGACGGAGCGATCAGAAAGGCAGCCATCAGTGCAGCGCCAGTTCTCTCAGTCCCCAACGTGCTGGTAATATGTCTTAAGTGGCTCAAACGGTCGCACCTGTGACATCTGCTTGGGGAATGACACCATGTCTTAAACACGAATGCACGTTCCCGTCTAGGTAATTTGCATACAAAACAACGCCTCCAGAGCTCCTTATAAGGCAACTAATGACGCAGCCGTGTGAAAATGGAATGACGGAAGTGCCTTGCGAGTCTTGCGACGCATCAAAATTAGATTAGATTATTGTATTGGCATCATATATAGTACAGCTCGTCGTACACCTGCCGCAGCGCGCGCGGACACACACACACGCTCGCAGTACTGTATATGAATGAATTAATGAAAACTTTATTTAACAGATTGCAGAATGGGTACAATACAGTACGGCTCAATACACACAATTGTTAAGGGGATGCAGACCAGAGAAAGATGTTTGTCTTGTTTACATAATATATATATAGTATCTACTAAATCCTAATGAAACAAGTAACTATAATATATTAAGCCTATACTGTTCATTCATTAGACACGTAGGCCATACTGGCGCACACAAGACTTGTTATGGAATATTAATGCAGTCTATTTCCACTGATTAGTTGTTATTTATTTATTTATTTATTTATTTATTTATTTATTTATTTATTTATTTATTTATTTATTTATTTATTTATTTATTTATTATTTATTTATTTATTTATTTATTTATTTATTTATTTATTTATTTATTTATTTATTTATTTATTTATTTATTTATTTATTTATTTATTTGTTTGTTTGTTTGTTTGTTTGTTTGTTTGTGTATGTATGTATGTATGTATGTATGTATGTATGTATGTATGTATGTATGTATGTATGTATGTATGTATGTATGTATGTATGTATGTATGTATGTATGTATGTATGTATGTATGTATTTATTTATTTATTTATTTATTTATTTATTTATTTATTTATTTATTTATTTATTTATTTATTTATTTATTTATTTATTTATTTATCCACTGTCATTTCAGTGTTGGTGTATAGGCTATATAGTGTTCGAAGGAATGCAGGTTTATATCAAACAAAGGTCTGTCCCATTGTATACCATTAAAACAGATATGTACCAAATAAGAAATACAAATTCCACAGAAGGCATTAAATAATTATTATTTTCAATAATTTCACAATAATTGCATAATTGTGTTTGAATATCTGAGTAATTAAAGTAATTATACATTTGTCCAAAATAGCTGGTTCAGATATGGTTAATGCAGCTGCCCTGTGATCAGATGAATCCATATTATTTATTTTTCCGACAACAAATGCGTAATTTCTTATCGTACAAATATTGTCATATTTATTTTAATTATGATTAAGTAATTAATTCCAAGGAGGCCTGTAGCGTTGACATGAAGGAATCACTATGAGTCTGTCAAGTTAATACAATTTTCTATTAGTCAATCAATCATAAGTGTGCTACTCAGCACTCTTAAATCTGCTCGCAGCCACGCTCAAATCTGATCTCAGGAAGAAAATTTGGGGAATCGCTCTACCAGCCCTAATATGTCTTAAATGGGCATAAATCTGCCTAAGAGGACATTTTTGGTCGTAAATCCGTTCCGACCCTACCTAGTACGGTCTCCAGCTCTGCACGGCTCTTTGGCGCCTCCATCTCCTTGATGGCAGCTATCTTGCCTGGGTCCGGCTTCACGCCGTCAGCTGAGAGAACGTGCCCGAAGTAACTCACTTCAGTGGCTCTGATGCCGGTGAATTTGTCTGCATTGAGCCGGACACCTCTCTCCCGTGATCTCTCTAGCATTGCATGGAGATTCTTTTCGTGCTCCTCTCTGGTCGCGCCATAGACGAGGATGTCGTCTACTATAGCTGCTACTCGGTCTAAACCCTCGTATGTCTCGTCGAGGCGAGTCCAAACGGTAGGCGTAGGAACCTGTACCGTCCGAATGGTGTGTTGAACGTCGTCAGCTTTGATGATTCTTGAGAGAGCTTGATGGACCAGTATCCTGATCTTGCATCCAGTACGCTGAAATAGCGTGCACCTGTTAGTCTGGGTGTGATGTCCTCTAGTGTCGGCAAAGGGTAATGCGGGCGCTTGATAGCCTTGTTTAGCTCCCTTGGGTCCAGGCAGATTCTGAGCTTGCCTGTGCGTGGTTTCTAAACGATGACCAGTGCACTCACCCACTCTGTTGGTTCAATGACCTTGGTGATGATCTGTGTGTCTTCCATATGTTGTATCTCCTTTTTCAGGTGCCTACGCAGGGCGATCGGTGTCCTTCTCAGCGGGCAGACCACTGGCGTAGCATCTGGGTCTATATGAATGTGACACTCCCCATGGAACAGTCCAATTCCTTTGAACTAGGGGTGGACGGTATAAACGGTATACGGTATAAACGGTATGAATTTGCTCTACGGTATGGATTTTGCCTATACCGTGTAACCGGTAGTGCAGCTCTAAAATAGCAATGACGTCATGTAACCACAGCGCGACTATTTCACTCGCATTTGCCCCTAAAAATAGATAGAATTAGTCATAGATAATAGATATGTGCGAACTGGAAAAAGTTATTTAGGAGGCTTCGCGCAGTGGGCGTGCCAGCCCCTCCCGCACGCATGTAAACACGGGTCTACTAGTAGTAGTGGGACGGGACGTCTCCCTGAGCTAACGTTAGCTTAGCTACCGTTACAAAATGACCCAGTCAACTATTCACTTTTAGTTTAATACATGATGAGGCATTGTCTAACCGAACGGTATCTAGTCGGCCAGCTACCGATAGCTCCTGACATCAACAAACGCTCCATCAAGTCTAGTAGAGAGTAGACGTGTATGATAGCTCCGTTAGCCGTTAGCTCACGTTAACACAAGTTAGTTCACCGTTCAAAACGAAATGTCCCATTGAACTAAATAATTCACTGAGGCGTTGTATTAACGTTATATATCCGGCTAGCAGTAGCTACAGATAGCTCCTGATATCAATGTCTTATAACACTGATTCGATGCGTATTCGAGCTGAGGGCTTGTGAATGTGATTTAACGTTATACCAATACTAGGGCCCAGCTGCAGCGCCGGTGAATCCTGGCCGTAGCTCGAGGCTACTCGAGTATAGGTCCAGCTGCAGCTCCGGAGAATCCTGGCCGTAGCTAGAGGCTACTAATGTACACACAGACAGTGGAGCTTGTTGCGTGGTGGCGATGTCTCGCAGATAATACAAGTACAAGTCTAATTATATAATATATATATTTTATATTAAAAAAAAAAATTATATAAAATTAAAAAAAAAATTTAATCAAAAACGATGATACCGTGATATATACCGTTACCGTCTATGCTTCAAATTATACCGTGATATAAATGTTAGACCATACCGTCCACCCCTACTTTGAACACATCATGATATTCTTCCATGATGGTTTGTTTGTCTGTGGATGCAGTGACTGACAACACTAGTTTAATAAGGTCCATATTCAGGCATGCTTGTAAGCCTAGAACTGGGCGTGCCTGAGTGTCTACAATGTAAAAATCCAATAACATGTCACACTCTTTGTATTTACAATTCAACGTGCATGTGCCCTTTACTGCAAGCTTCTCTCCACCGTATCCTGTCAGTCTGCGTGAAGTAGGCTGGATTTTGCATTTATCTTGCAAGCTGTGATACTCTCTCAAGGGAATTACATTTACCTGTGCACCTGTGTCTAGTTTAAACTTAAGCTCTGTGCCCTGTTTTCCTATTTGTATGTCTGCAAAAGCTTGCTCTATTTCAACAAACCGTCTGTCTGTTACGGTGTCGACATATAGTTCGCCTGACTCTTCGCGTGACTCAGGGCGCATGCTCACTTTGTGCACTGACCTTTTCTGGAAACTACCTGCCCTGCAAACCTTAGCAAAGTGGTTCCATTTTCCACATTTTGTGAATTATTTTCTTCTTGCCGAACAGTTCTCTCCTTCCTTGTGTGCTCTGTTTCCACAGTATCCACAGTTCCTACGTGTGTCTCTGTCGCTTGCTTTGTGAGCTCTCTCTGTCCACTCTATTTTGGGGCGATACCTCTGCGCTGCATTCTTCTGTTCATGTCTGTGCACTCCGTGCACGAGCTGCTCATGCGCGCTGCTTGTGGTGCCAATAAAGCGTTTTATCTGAGATTGTGCCAGCTAGTGAGCTCTAGCTACTTCTATCGCTTTGTCTAATGACAACTCTGATCCGACATTTAAAAGTTTCTCTCTCACTTTTGCTGAGTGTATGCCAAACATTATACAGTCCCTAACCATCTCATCATTGTTCACATATGCACAGTCCTTCACGAGCAGTTTCAATGCAGTGACAAATTGTTCAAACGGCTCACTAGGTTGCTGGGTTTTTTCATGGAATTTGTACCTAGCGGAAATCGTGTAACTTTTTGGAATTACGTATGCTTTGAATTTGTCATAGTAGCTTTTCTTTTTTTATACTTAAATTTTTATTTTCATTTTTGATTTACAAACATAGACAATACAATTAAACAGACAGAAACAATAAAGAATAAATTATAATAATAAAATGGAAAACTGAAATAAAAGACAGGGGGTGACATGGGTTCATCGGTGAATTCTATCTTTACATTGTTTATTTACATTTCAATTACTTTTCTTGTTTCCTTTTCACTCTTCTGTGGTGTCGTTCCTAATTGTCCTATAGTCTTCCCATTTTTCCCATCTTGGGACATGGGTTCATCGGTCAATTCTATCTTTACATTGTTTATTTACATTTCAATAACTTTTCTTGTTTCCTTTTCACTCTTCTGTGGTGTCGTTCCTAATTGTCCTATAGTCTTCCCATTTTTCCCATCTTGGGACATGGGTTCATCTGTCAATTCTATCTTTACATTGTTTATTTACATTTCAATTACTTTTCTTGTTTCCTTTTCACTCTTCTGTGGTGTCGTTCCTAATTGTCCTATAGTCTTCCCATTTTTCCCATCTTGATATGAATTTCTCCTCCTGTAACCTCAGCATATGTGTTATTCTCTCCATTTCTTGTATCTCCTCTACTATTCCTACCCATTGGTCCTAAGTCGGTGGATATTCCTTGTACCACAGTCTGGTTATTGCTTTCCTGGTTGCCACTAATAGTATCTTTAACAGATATTTGTCTTCCCCCTGTATATCTTCCTGCGTCAGATTTCCTAGATACAGCACTAAGCCTGTCTGGGGTATTTCGTATCCTATTATTTTGTGTATTGTCTCTCCTATTCCTTCCCAATAATTTCTTATTTTCTGACATTCCCAGAATGTGCTGGTGCATATTTGCCTTTTATCCCTGGTGTTATAAAGAATCTAATTATGTTCTTCCATCCAAATTCCCTCCATACCCTTGAACCAGTTGTTCAGTGCTGTACTTTGCATATGTTGTACCATTCTTCCTCTGTAATCTCGATCTCTAGTTCCTTCTCCCATCTTTCTTTTATGTATTTGGTTGTATCCCCCTTACTGTCCATTATTGCTTGGTACATTGCTGATATGACCCTCCCTTTCTTCCCTTCATATGCCCTTACTATCATCCTAATTATTCCATTCTGTTCTTCGTCCTTGTCTCCTTTTATTTCTTTGTTGTAATAGTCTCTAATCTGTAGATATCTAAAGTGGTCTTTATTCTCTAGTCCAAATCTTTCTTTCAGTTTTTGTAGGGTCTGTATTTCTCCCTTTTCTATCATTGTACATATCACTGTTACCCCCCCCCCCCCCCCCCTTTCCCATCTTTTGAATCCGTGGTCTCCCCTCCTTGAATCTACTGTCGTGTGTTACCCATTTTAAGACCTTGGATTATTTTTCTAACTTGTGTGTTTTTACTACTGTGTTCCATATATTTAAAGTTAATTTAGTGATTGGATCTAGCAATTGTTCCTGTCTCTTAAATAGTTCCCTATCCCCTATTAGTGTCTGTACATTGTATCCCTCCCCTTCCTTTTCAATGTCTTTCCATCTGGCTTCATAATTTACATTGCACCAGCATGTCACTGCTCTGAGCTGTGCTGCGTAGTAATAGTCTCTCAGACTGGGTACTGCCATTCCCCCCTTCTCCTTTGGTAGTTGTAGAGTAACATATCTGATCCTCGGCCTCTTCCCTGCCCAAATGAATCTCGATATCAGTCTGTCCCATTCTCTGAATTGGTTTTGTGGTATTGGTATGGGTAAATACTGATATAGGTATAATAACCTTGGTAGTATGTTCATCTTGATGATTTCTATCCTTGAGTTGAAATCTAGGGGCATTACTGTCCATCTTTCTAAGTCTCTCTTGATGTTCTGATTAATCTGTATATAGTTTGCATCAAACAGTGTCCCCACTCCTCTTGTGATGTTTACCCCTAAGTATTTAATCTTGTCCATGTCCCATCTAATTCTGTACCTTTCCCTAATTTCTGTCATTGGAGTATAGTTCCATGTTAAGGTCTGTGTCTTCGTCACGTTAAGCCAGTGGAGGCTGCTGACCAAATTTTTAGGTGAAGCACAAATTATTATATTATATTTATAAAACATCCCCCAATGTGTGTGTCAGTAGTGGCTGATGAGTTCAAAAATTGGGGAGGACGGGAGAGATAAAAAATTGTAATAAAGAAGTACAGACACAGTGTGGTTATGAAGACAGCAGGCAGACACTACAGTTAAAGACAACAGGCACTAGTAGTAAATACCTTTGAGTACGCCTCACTTACAAACATCACATCAATAGCTATAGGAGAGAGGAGGCGGAGGAGGGGAGAGGAGGGGAGAGGAGGAGGAGAGGGAGAGGAGGAGAGGGGAGGAGGAGGAGGAGGAGGGGAGAGGAGAGGGAGAGGAGAGGAGGAGAGGAGGGGGAGAGGAGGAGGAGGAGAGGAGGGGAGAGGAGGAGGAGGAGGAGGGGAGGAGAGAGAGGGAGGAGAGAGAGGAAGAGGAGGAGGAGGGAGAGGAAGAGGAGGAGAAGGAGGAGAGGAGATGTTGGGTCCAGAATTGGTTGGAAAGGAAATTATAGAAGAACCCATAGCAAAGTTGTACAATAGAGCTTGTAAAATTCACGGTAAATTTCCACCCTGGACTACTGCACTCTCAGTCACAGTAACAGCTTGGGACTTGTTGTCATTTCGCCTGGATGTACAGAACGCATCACCAGATCAATCTCAGATGCACATCACTCAGCACTATAGGAACTGAACGACACCTACCTCTGCCTAGAACCAACGCTCTAAAGAAAACTGCAATGTATAGAGCCATAACATACTGGAATAGGATCCCATTACATATTATACGGACGGAAAACAAGGACAGTTTAAAAAAGAAACTCAAAGGAGCCATAATCCCAAGCAATGCAGCCCACTCACCAGTCCTAGGCCCGCACAGGCGGGCGCTCCTACTTGACACAGACTCCATCTCTTATAGTGATTCCCTGCATGCGGTTGAGGTTCAGCTTGAACAAGTAGTTGACACAGACTCCATCTCTTGTAGTAACTCCCTGCATACGGTTGAGGTTCAGCTTGAGCAAGTAGTTTGCACACAACCCCAAGATAGATACGCTGATTCAGTTGTTACACGGGTTGAGAGACGGGTCAGACCTCCTATGAGGCTGATTTGGGAGATGTCAGGACAGCTGTTGGGGATGCTTTAGCTGTTATTGATCCCGGTATATGCTCCCTTACACGTGTTTTGCCGGTCTAGATGAGCGAGAGTTTTTTTCTCATCTCTTTCTTTTCTTGATTTTGATTTCATCCTGGATAATGGTCAAGCAAGGGTTCAAGATCCATGTGCCTTTGTCTAGTTTGATATGGGATTAATGGCGCTGAGGGAAGAGGGTGAATCACTAGATATGTAGTAAGAGCAAGAGTTATGTAGGTATTGGAGGTGTAAATGGCATCTCTGTTTTGTCTGTGATAAGTGTGGGGTCTGGTACCACCCTATGCTTACGCACTTCCTTTGGAAGGGTTTCAAATTGACATTTTTGTACATCAGTGCTCTGGTTTCTCTTTTTGAGAGGCATTTTGCTTCCCCCTCTCTCCCTCTGCCCTTCTTGTTTTGTGACGTTCTGGAGTATCCCCAAATTAAGCAGAATTTAAGGGGGTGTATGTAACGGTTTGAAGAATGATCAGCTGTTTTAGTTTACCGTTTTCGTTTATTGTAAATTCTGAATGGTTTGAGACAACCAGCGATTGTAAATAGGTATTTTATTTTGAAATCGTCACTTCAGGAGGAAGTGACATATTTGCTTTTCTCTCGCACGACGACGTATGGTATCTGGCTTTACACGCTGCTTATACTTCAGTACATCTGAGGATGATAAGAAGAGATGTGTGTACTACCAACGCCATTGAGTGCTTAAGGCTGATGGCATTGTATGTTTCTTTTACTTGACAGTAAGGAAAATAAGTACTCCGTCCATCCCGTCTCCCGTGTCCATTATTCACGCAGGGCAGGAACACAGTGGTCACACATATACATTGATTAACGTTACCATTTGTCCTTCCATTTTCCCTTCACCACAACATATCTCCCCTCCTTGTCCCTTATTGCTTTGGTCATTTCGAATTTCACTGAGTTCTTAATTAATATAGCTACTCCCCTCCTCAAGTTCTGTTTAAAAGAACTGTAGAACGTATTTTCATATCCGAATCTCTTAAATTGTTCGTGTTCCTGTGCTATTAAATGCGTTTCTGGTAAGAAAATTACTTGCATCTCTTCTTTTCTAAATTTCGTCATCACCTTACTCCTTTTGGTTGGATTGTTCATACCATTCACATTCAACAACACCATTTTGATACCTTTAACGATACCTTGCATCATATTTCCTCTCCAAATGCCCTCCTGTCTTACCCATGTCACATAAAATTATATTTGCGGTTGTAGCCTTTGCTATCTTTACCTGGTACACATATAAAAAGAAAAAAACCAACATTTATGTTTGGTGCTTCCAAGGTATTAGGGAGTTCTATTTTCCTCTCCCTGTCCCCTGCTGGTGGGTGGGGAGTAATGGCTCTCATGGTGAGAGGGCTCCCCCTAATGGCTTGGATGCCTCCTGTGTTGGCTCTCCCTTGCTCACTATATAAGTCCAACATTTGTTCTGTGAACTGCCCCAGAGCTCCCGGTCAATGCTCTGTATTTATTTTTCTTATTGTTCAGAGACATTTATCAGCGAGTCTATTTGTATTGTGTGCCACATCTAATCCCATTATGCTTCCATATCGTTCCGATGTGTAGTGTTCCCTGTGTGTTTATATATATTTATTCCCTATGTGTTGTAGACTCGTGTCCTTAATTAATTTTCCTTGGAGTGATTGTTCATTTATCTTCCTCTGTTGTAGCTATTCTCACTCCTCCGTTGTATCCCCCATTATCCTCTGTGTATGTATTGGGTTTTCTTTCATGTTTATTCTATTTTGTACTTATCCTCCCTCGGATCACCGTGGCCCTTCACGTCTCCTCCTACATGCCCCTTTTCCTGTGTTTCTTTGTCCGTCTTCATTGCTGATCTGCCTCGAATCGTTTCAGGTCCCTTCCCTTCCCTCTCCCGTCCTCCTCTCCTCGTCCTCGTCTCTCAACTCTGGTCCATCTGCGCGCTCTCTCCATCATCTGTATCAGCGTCGGTCTCTCTCCCCCTCCTCCCGGCGCCATCCATCCTCTCCAGACCATGTCCCTCGTCGCCTCTTGTGCGCTGTTGTATAGTTTGGTACCTTCGTACCAGTGTACCTTCAGCGAGGTCATCGGTGATTGGAACCTGATTTCTTTCTCCTTTAGACTCCTTTAGACTCAAAAGTCACTTTCCTTCCTTCTACTTCTATCTTCGCCTGCCAGGCTGCTCTGAGAATGCTTTCTTTCATTTTGAATCTCAAGAAGTTTACAATAACTGCTCTCGGAGGTTTATCTGGTTGTGGTTTCGGGGCCAGTGCCCTGTGTGCCCTTTGAATCTCCATCTTGTCGAGTTCTGGCTTTTCCAACTCTTTTCTAATTAGATTTTCCACGTACCTGGTCATCGAGTCTCACTCTATCCCTTCTTTCAGTCCCCATTATGCGTATATTGTTCCTCCTTGATCTTACCTCCATATCAGTTATCTTTTCTTGCATTCTCTCTTGTTGTTCGATAGTGGCAGGATCTGCTGTACTTCTGTGCTCCATTCTTCTACCTCGGCTGTTCTTTCTTCTATCGCTTCTATGTCTTTTCCTTGCTTCTGTATATTTTCGTTAACTGTCTCAAGTCTCGTATTCACTTCTTCTCTGAGCTCATCCTGTCCTTGCTTCAATTCTTCTCTGAGCTTCTCGATATTCCGTTGTATGTCACGCATTGCTTCCAGTGTTGTGCTAGTTACTGAAAAATAGTAACTCAGTTACTTTACTAGTTACTTCATTTCAAAAGTAACTTAGTTCCTTTACTAGTTACTTACACCCAGAAGTAATGAGTTACTGTGAAAAGTAACTATTTAGTTCCTTAATTTTTTATTGCTCCCAATAATACCCTTACAGATTCTTACAGTCAAAATATGTTAATCAACTTGACAGTTTCCATTAATTTGCATTCACATCACTGAACTCTGCTAAGCAATGCGGTCTATACAAACACAAACCTGACACAAACACAAAGATAATGTTTAAATGCCAATTTATTTCAGGCCAGAACAAGTATTGCTGCCCTCTTTCAGTAAAAAATCCAAGCCTGCTTGCCTCAACGACTACCGCCCTGTAGCTCTCACCTCCATAGCCATGACGTGCTTTGAGAAGCTAGTAAAGGGCTACATCTGCTCCTCCCTCCCCATCAACCTGGACCCCCTGCAATTTGCATACCGCCCCAACAGGTCCACGGAGGGCGCCATAGCCCATGTGCTGCACACAGCAGCATCACACCTGGACAAGAGGCAGGGGAACTATGTGAGAATGCTATTCATCGACTACAGCTCAGCATTCAATACCATAGTCCCCTCCAAACTCATAGCCAAGCTCAGGGACCTGGGCTTGAATTATGACCTCTGCCAGTGGGTCTTGGACTTCCTGACGGGCAGACCCCAGGTGGTGAGAGCAGGCAACTGCACCTCCTCATCCATCACCCTCAACATAGGGGCCCCCCAGGGCTGTGTTCTGAGTCCTTTCCTCTACTCCCTGTACACACATGACTGTGTGGCTCAGCGGAACAACAACACAATCATCAAATTTGCTGACGACACAGTAGTGGTGGGCCTGATCTCTGCAAACGACGAGAGGGCCTACCTGGAAGAGGTCAAGGTCCTGGCGGGATGGTGCCAGGAGAACAGCCTCTCCCTGAACGTCAGCAAAACAAAGGAGATGATTGTGGACTTTAGGAGGTCGGGGGTCAGGGACTACAGCCCCCTCAGCATCGACGGGGCACCGGTTGAGAGAGTGAACAGTTTTAAGTACCTCGGAGCCCACATATCCGAGGACTTGACATGGACCACACACATTGACAGTGTTGTGAAGAAGGCACAACAACGCCTCTACTTCCTCAGGCGCCTAAGGAAGTTCCAAGTCAGTCAGAAGATCCTTAAGAACTTCTACTCATGTACAATAGAGAGCATCCTGACTGGCAATATCACCTCCTGGTTTGGGAATAGCACTGCACAAGACCGAAGCAGACTACAGAGAGTGGCACGTTCAGCCGAAAGCACAATTGGAGGGGGGCTTCCCACTCTCCAGAACATTTACAACAAGCGGTGCAGGGGTAAGGCTAAGAGAATTATCAAGGACTCCAGCCACCCAAACAACTGCCTCTTTGAACTCCTGCGGTCAGGCAAGCGATACCGGAGTCTCATGGCAAGCACAGAAAGACTCAGAAGAAGCTTCTATCCCCAGGCCATCAGGTTGCTCAACGAACAATAATACTATGCAACAACCATCAAATGCACTCACAACACACACACATCCACACGCACACACTCACTTTAAACAACCAACACAATGTAGCACCCACTCTCCACACTTTAGAACACCTAAACACACTTTATATTTATTGGTAAAGGATTTGCACTACAACCCATACCTCTGTACACCTTACTGTAAATTGTACCTAAATTGTACCTCATCCCATTTCTGCTTTGCACTATATAGTATTGTATATTAGTATATTGAATAGTATATTGTATATTGTATGGTAACTCAGTTACTTCTATTCTGCATCGAACATTGTACATATGTATATACTGAACACTGTGTCTACGTACGTGACTTCTATTTTTACTTCTATTTCTACTTCTATTTTTACATGCTATACTATTTTATTTCATACTTATCTTTTGTCTAGCACAGTCTCTGGAGCGTAACAGAAAGAAGCATTTTGTATAAATGTATTCTGTACTTCTGTATGACAACTATTAAAGAAACTTGAAACTACAGGTCATAGTTGGGTCTAGTCTGCCAATATATCCTAAAAATAGCTGTCAGTCTGGCTTTGCTTAGTTAGCTCAAAACTAACACCCAAGGCACACATAACAACATAGCCCAACCAAAAAGTTTTCCCCCAAGGAATTCTGAAATATATAACTAAACAAGCTGGATATATTATTCAGAATCAAAAAGCTAAAATTTAAGTGGTTTCAGCACCATATTCGTATGAGGCAAGTTGCAACTGCTGTTGTGTATATGGTATAAAAAAAATAAGTCACAGCTTTTTTCCTTTAATTCAAGTATGAAGACCAGCAAGCAATGCACTTTTACATAAAATAAGTGTTCTGAAATATAACATAAATTGAAGTGCTGTTGTTTGTGTCACTGTGGCTACTAAACTAAGCCACGTTTTATGTTGCACAAATAACAAATGTGTGCCTACTTAATCAAAACAAAATAAAGTGCTTACTGGCAAAGACCTGGATGAATGTTTGAGTGGAGGTTTAGCCTTCGAACCAGTGGTTGTACCTCATAAAGAGCAGCTTCTCAAACCTTTGGTCAGACAGCTTGTTCCTCTTTGGAGACAGTACCAGACTCCCCAGGCTGAAGAGTCTCTCAACTGGTGCACTCGATGGAGTAGCTGCATTTTTCTTCAGACAAATTTCCTTTATTATGGGAAACTGTTTGAGAATCTCCATCACTGTTTCGGCTGTTTTCAAGTAGGCCATTACCTCAGTTTCCACAGTGCTGAAGGTGTCCTCATCCTCCTCATTGTCCTCAAAGCAAAAAAAGTCCTGCTCTTTGGAGGAGCCTGAGTCTGGTGGTGTTGTCGGAGGCAGGGGATTCTTGGCCGATTGCTGCACAGAGACAAACCTGTGACACTCTGTTGCCAGGATTCCCTTGACCATCTCTTTCTTCCTCTGCTCTCTCAATCACCTTAACTTGAACTTGGGAAGTGTGACAGCCGCCAGCATTGCATCGTTGCTTTCCAAGACAGATGCAAATCGTCTTTTGATAGCCTGCGAAACATACACACAGTGACACAGACATTAGAATAAGTGAGAGATTCCCTTTGTGTACATTTCCATGAAAGTTGTACACCACCAGGTGATTTTGAACTATAGTTATAATTATGAGTTATAAAATCATTTAAACACCACAAAAACAGACACAATGAGAAATTGAGAATATATGTACAACTGATGACAAAACTTTATTTTGCCAGAAAAACAAGTATTACTATTTATGTATGTTGCAACCAGTGTGTAGATGCAGTACAGTTTATAAATAAGATATCAATATGTTCAAATCATGTCCCTTAAATAAAATGCATCAAATAACTTTTTGCACATTTCATCCCTTTTCTTTGGCTATATCAGTGCTCTCTCAGCTAACAATATTAATGTTTACATCTTTTTTTCTCCTTTAGTAAACAATTATACCATGTGTGCTGTAATAAAAACGAGTGGTGCACTGGTGTCCACTGATTAATGCAGTATTTCTGTACAGTGAGGAGGGAAAACCAGATCATTACAAAAGTGTTGATGAATGTTTCTTACCTGAACTATGGCTTCAGGTAGGCCAGTTGCCACAGTCAGACCATCTTTCGTCCCCAGTGTCTTTGACATTAATACTTCAAGAGTGGGCAGGAGGGTGCCATAGTAACAGTTATCCTCTCCTTGCAGGATGTCCAGAGCAACTGTGAGTGGCTTCATTATGGCACAGTATTCCTTCAGAAACTGAAGTTCCCTTTCGCTAATACATTTGAGCTGTAAACGACCAGAGATGGCACTCAAGTCAGCCATAGGTATTTCAACAATTCTTGCCACAGCATCATAAAAGGAATTCCACCTTGTAGTGCATGGCACCAGCAGCTTTTTGGCCACCACTTCGCCCACTATATCTGAAGCCACTGTCGACCTGCTAGCCTTATTCCACAGTGCTGTGCACTTAGCTGTAGCGCTTCTGTAGATTCCCTTAGTCCCAGGATTTGAAAGGAGCCACTTGTCCACATCAGAGCATGAAATTAAGTTCAGTGTGTGAGATGCACATCTCTGGTGTGGAGGTAAAACAAGCCCTTCCTCTGCGGCGGTGTTAAGCACGTCTGCAACATCAGTGAAGATAACCTCTTCATCAGCTTCATCATCATCGTCAGAGAGCGATTCCGGTTGATACATTTGAAATGCTTTTACGAAGTTAGAGCCGTTATCAGTAACTGTGGCTGTAACTTTTTTTGAAACTCCATACAAAGAGTGAATGTGGTCAATCTCAGCAGCAATGACATCGTACGTGTGCCTACCCTTTATCCTTTTACACACCAATGCCGCTTTCTGGCATTGTAAAGTAGTTGGGTTTATCCAGTGAGATGTTATCCCGAGGAAACTTTTGTTGTGGACGGACCAAATGTCTGCGGTGGTCGAGATGTAGTCCAGTCCTTCAAACGTTTTCTTGATCTCATTTTCCATCTTTGTATCAATATCCAAGTAATTGGAAAACGTTTTCCGCCCCATTTGCCGTGTGCCACTGGGACATGGTATCATGCTCACTAGTTGCTTGAAAGCAGGTGACTCCACTGTCGAAATAGCCTGCATGTTTTCCACAACATACCGTGCAATTGCTTTGTCGCGTGTTCCCTGGCTAGCAGTCCCTCGATTAAAATCGAGCCGCTGTTGCTTGCGTGGAGTGGCTTCGGATGTGTCTGATGATGACTCCGTGTCTTTAAGCTTAGCTACTAGCTTCGTTGAAGCATGCTGTTTCTCCAGGTGCTTCAGTAAATTAGAATTGCTGTTTTGGGCAGTCGATAGGACCCGTAGACACAATGTACATTTTACCAAGATGTTCTTTTCTTTGCTCTCGATATAGGAAAAATAGTGAGAATATCTCCATGTACCAAAACTGGATTTAGCGGACGCCGCCATGACGGTCTCTAGACTATAGTCAAATCAAAACAAACACGCCCACATCTATGCAGGTGAAATAAAACAGGAGTCAGGAGGACGCTCGCTATCAATCTACATAAAAATAACGCAGTAACGAACTAACAAACCATTTAGTAACGTAACAGCGTTACTAAATTTAAAAAGTAATGCGTTAGAGTAATAGTTACTGCAAAAAGTAACGGCGTTACTGTAACGCGTTACTTTGTAACGTGTTAGTCCCAACACTGATTGCTTCTAGCCAACTTGTGTGTTAGCCTGGTTCGCCTCTATATTGGCTTCCATGCTAGCTTGGATACTAGCCTGTAGCTGCTCTGCACAGCTGGGTATCCCTGTGCTGTCGGCTAGCGTCTCGCTAGCTTGATTCGCCTGTTGCGTCATCTCCTCGTGTTGGTTTTTTTTCATCTGTGTATTTTCTTCATCTGGGGTCGTTTTTCTCTCACTCATCCTCATGTTCATTGTTTCTTCCTTGTTTAGTCCTTGAATCTTCACTTTTTATTTCGTTTTGAATGGTTTTCCTTCCTTTTTTGGTATTTATTGACCGGGAGCTCTTTCCTGTGGCTGTTCATCGCAAACCGGAAGTCGTCATAGTAGCTTTTCAATACCTTTGCTTCCTCTGTACTGAGAATCCATGTGTTGAAGATGTCTCTCCCTTTTTCTCCACTCCACAGTAACAGGTAGCTACATTTTTCATCCTCTCCTTTCTTTTTTAACGGGCCCGAAAACATTAGCCCCGCGTGTTGTCTGAACTTCGTCCATTCTCCCAGCAAGTCCAGAGAGTCCCAATTCATCCGTGGCGATGGAACCCTGTTGAAGTCCATGTTGAATCCTCTACTCTGACACCATGTCGTATTTATGCTTAAAGGGGAACTATTTTACTATTTCTTTCACTATTTGGGCACTTTTACACAATTCCTGTGAGTTTATGGAACACCTCTGTAATTATATATTTTTTTTAATTCATTTTTTAGTATTTCTAATCAAGTCCTCAAAAACAGCATTTTTCTACCTCAAGATCTCGAGCCGTTTTGAGGCTGGGCTCCTAAACCACTGTGTGGCCTTCGAAGCATCTGGGACATTAACATGCAGCGGTGTCTATCTGACATCACAAATCAGCACATTTTCAGATGACTCAGTTCAGTGAGGGTGAATATTGTGAGAGGAGAATTGGAAGAATGCGCCAATATGAGAATTAGAGACATAGATCATATTAATATAAGTCCACATAGCTAGGAAACAATGCTAAACACTGAAAAAGGCCATTTATAAGATAGTTCCCCTTTAAGATAAATAATCATTCAGGACAGGAGAGTACGTTAACATATTTATTGCGACATCGGCAAAACGAGTGTGACTCTATCGTAGGCTAGTAGCCAACTGAGTATCAGGACCCTGTGTGTGGGTACTTAAAACAGAAAGGTGCGCCTAGCGCGCCTGTCATAAATATTCAAGGCATGAATATTACACATAGCTGACTGGCTGTAATTGTCTTGAGATATTATGAAATGGGATTTAGGAATTAATACAAACACTTCGCCTTGTCATAACATCAACTATGTCTAGCCTACAATAGGACAATAGTGGCCTAAACTGAGAAACAAATTACAAAAACAGAACAGAGCAAACAGAATAGAGCAGAACAACAGAACAAAACAAAATAGAACAAACAGGAAGAATGAACATGATGCTAAGGAGCATCAGATACCTGGGTGAAGAGGTGGGTTTTCAGCAGGTTTTTAAAGTGGGCGAGAGAGTTCACATTTCGGATGTCCATGGGGAGGGAGTTCCAAAGGGTGGGGGCAGCAACACTAAAAGCCCTGTCCCCACTGGTCCGCAACCTGGCTTGGCTTGTGGGATGGTGAGTAAGCCTGTGCCAGAGGAGCGGAGATTCTTGATTGGTGTGTAATTTTATCACGCTACTAAGTGTTACCTTTGAGATCTAATTAAAACAATGTTTGCTGCTTTTCTGTTGCCATTCCTGGTTAGCCTTCCCAATCCTCAGCCTCACCCACTGCGTAGGCACATACGGTGTATTGTACGATTTACAATCAAGCTATTTTCATTAATTCAAACCTTTATTTTTGCAATGATGCTGAGTTATGTCAGACTCTGGCAGTTTTTTTTGCTAATGAAAGAATATCCATAAAAGTACCTATCTATAAATCTACCATTATCTATCTACCATATCTATCCATCTATAATTGTATCTATTGTAAATTACTTAAAATGTACTGTTTTCTACTGTGTTAAAGCTGACAGATTCCATGTCTGCTCATACAGTGAATGTCAAATTCCATACAATAGCTCCTGTTAGGAGACGAGAGTCTGTGTTCAAAAAAAATTGTAATCCAATCCTAACTAGCTGACCAATACCTATGTCTTTATTTGGTCTTGTGTCAGTCTTGTTTCTCTGCTGCTATTCTGAAGAAGCATTTTCATTGGCTTAGTGACGACATATAGGTTGCAATGAACCACCTTGCAATGTACTCCTGTTTGCAGGGGTGTAAAGTACTTGAGTAATTGTACTTTGTTACAATACTTAAGTACTGTTTTGGGGGATTTGTACTTTACTCGAGTATTATTAGGTTTGTATACTTT
>NC_140166.1:103170222-103243609 GCF_963971535.1 Notolepis coatsorum
ATAAGTCGAACAGTGTTTCCGGGTGTAGGGCAGACTAAAAATCTGACTGAGACCAAAGAAACAAATCCCACAGGAGGGAAGAGACCAAGATACTCTCTCCTCTCAGAGAGGAGGGGGGGGAGGAAGAATGACACATCATCATTAGCTTCGGCTACCACGAGGATGGTCTTGGCTAACGAACAGGCCTGACCACTGTTGGACTGAATAGCAGAGGGACAATAGACTGGACTGAAAGATCATTAGATAGACTGAACACACCGAAAGGTCATTAGAATAGACTTTGCAAGGACAATACAATCTGTTAACATCTGAGCTGAGGTTCCTGTTTATAGCAATAAACAACGCTTTTCCTCATAAGGTATTTCACGTTGTCGAAGTGTCGAATTCTTACGGAGGTGGAGAATTATGGTTTGCGGATTGTACTAACGGACCATTAAAATGACACAACGCAGAGGAATTGGATGGAGAGCCAAACAGACGAAGACGTGATACTGGCCAGTTTGATCAGGATCTAACACTTGCCACTAACGATACATTACACCCGTATGGAAACAGCATTTTACTTTATCCGGTCCTTGTTTTGGTAGCTATCAATAAACTGATAAAATGCCACTGGCTAACCAGATTATTATAACAACACAATTTGCAAACATGTAGCTTAGCTATAGAGCAACATGAAGTTGTTTGTAACCCTAACCCAAAATTCAATAAGATCACTAATGGCAACTTATTTTGCAAGCAAATGAATGGGACCTGCTAGAAACACAGCATTTCATGTCATACATCCCGTTTAGTCTGCCTGATGTGCCTACACCTAAACCTAACCTAAGCCTGACATAATCATAATCGCAGTGACCACACATGGCATGTTTTTAGTGAGTCCCTTATTAGAATGGTCAATCACCCAAGGCCAAGCTATGAAGCTGTAGTTATTGTCCCTCACTTCTGGCTCAGTCTTGTTGTTTTCATGTGATATAAATGCATGCTTGTGCCTTTCTACAGTGAGATAGCAGTCTCCTTTATCTGCCATGACCGACTAAATTTGTTGTTGTTGTTGTTGTTGTTGTTGTTGTCCTTACAGTATGCTATGCTGTAATTTGACCAGAACAAAACTTCATATGATTGTGGGAGCTTTTGGAAACAGCAATGTTCCGCCTCAACTGTGACCCTGGCCTGATCTTTTTAGTTTTATTGTTATTATTGTATTATCTCAATTTGTGTTCTTGTAAATATAAATCAGGGTTCCTACATATTTTCATATTTGTTCCCCCTGCTAACTAGGTCTGCTAACATCTTGCCTGTGATAATTAGCATATCACTGTAAATATGATTGAGTTGATATGAATGGCAGGGTCCCTACATGCTTTCCATTTAACACTATAGGGACCAGCCACGAGTTAACTCGGGTTTCGGTGCCATGCGTTGTGGACCAGAGCCACGAGTTAACTCGTGGCAAGTTGTTATTGTTTTATTCCATATTAATAACCGTATTAACGTCCCCGATTGACTCTGCAGATTTACCCGCATATTTGATTTCCGCAACATGCAATACCGGCCAGATCCGCTTAGGGGCGCCATCGCTCCACTGCAGTATCATTGAGGGCGAATGGGAAATTCTTTTTTACTGTCTTTGGGCATTTCATATGAGCCTGGGTCCCAGGCAAACATCCTGCACCATGGATCACGGTTCGAAGCGCAGATTTCAGCCTAAAATAATGGGATTTATGATCAGCCAATGGACATATCGATCTACCAGATGCCGATGAATAATGGGGAAATGCTGCCGGCGATCACATGGGCTGACGGTAGGATACTATTCACCCAAATTACAGCCGGATTGGACATTGTTTTAAAACGCAAGCGATCGATCAGTGAATGTGGCTACTTGAACGCACACTGTATTGCTAATCAATAATACTAATCGGCGTCCCCCGCCACCCCCATTTCATCCATAGATATAACGTGACTAGCCTTTAGCCCTATAGCTTTCCAGAAAAAAGACGAGACGAAAACTGCGATAAAGCTTATATTCACGGCGCTATAAAATGACAACCAACCGATGGATTTTTATTTTCTTTAAGCCATTATGAAGGCACGGTTTATGCACTCAAGTGACAATGAGAATGGACAGATAGCAATACTATAAAGTATATATATAGCTATCCAAAAGTACATCGGTTTGTTGACAAACCCTGGTCGTCTAGAACCATTACACTGCAAACCGTGGTCATCAAAGTGTTAAAAGTCCATATTTCTTGATTGGATGTGATTTAACCTCTTCCACCTGACAGGACCGGTACCGGTCCCAAAATGACATCAGGTCATAAACTGTTGTATAAAAGTAGCGATTTTAATTTCAAACGTATTCAAGTATAAACATCTGTAGTAGTTTTTGATACATAAATCCTAAACCTCATTGAATCTTTTATTTCCTACTAGAAAAGGTCTGAAACTGGTGTTCAAGTCGAAATAATGTGTTTTAATCATGTGACTATCATGAAACCTTATGTGGCCTGAGGGACAAGATTAGTGTGTGTGTGTTGTAACAGAGACCGGGGGAGCACCACAGAAAGGTCATAAGATTAAGCTTTGGTCAAGAAAACAGCTGCCTTAGTAAGTCAACGCAAGAATCCTCCCAACAGGTTGTGTCCCGGGCCACTCAAATAGCCGGCTGTAAAAGCTAAAAGAAACTGTTTGAACAAGCCAACCTTCTTCCCCTTCGGGAGTGATAGGATAATAGAGCCACCTGGTTCCTAGGGTGGGACAGGAAGGATTTCAGATAAGTCCTAGCGAACACAATGTGGTGATGAGGTCCCATGAAGTGTTATCAGCTGTTTTACGGCCTGGGGGACACAAGGACATGCAACTGTTAACTTATGTGTGTTTACTGAGGTAGAATGTTTATCATCAATGTGAGACTGTTAGGCTAGAGCTTGGAAAATCATGGAGGAACATATTATTAATGAATGCTAAAAGTATAAACTGTATAAAAGAGATTGATGTAAGTTAAATGAATGATTAGGCCTGTTAGCTATTCACTGAAAGTCAGCAGACTTTGTGTTACAGACTTAAATCCCCTGCAATGTAAAATTAGTTTCACCTAGGGTGAAACTAGGCTTAAGGATAACAGAATGTGTTCAAGTATGATATCTCTGTGTTTATGTAATCAAATGCAATTCAAATGTATATGTTATGAGATCAATAACCCAAGTATTAAGTTGTTAGAAGGTGTTTGTTCTTTGGCTGGAGAACAAAGGAAAGTTCAGTTGGCAGTGAAGCCAACCCCCAATTTCACATCCAAACTTAGTAGGCCTGGGATTGGAGGAAAAGATTTGATGATGTCACGTTGGTGACGTCACTCAGGGACGCTAGGCTTTTGATAAGAGGGGGTGTGGGACGGTGGAGGGGACTCTGAAACCAAACCACCAAAGGAACCACACCCATCTCTTCACACAGCAAGACGACGCGGCAGAGGAGCAGAACAACAAAGAACATTTTGGAGGGAGAAAAGACTTTGCTTTGTTCACCAGCAAGAGAACAAAGCCCAGCAACAACTTATCAACTCTACTGTAATATTAGTCTGATATAAGGGATCTGTGGCTTAGTACTTGAATACCCTTATATCATTGCAAAATCCTTTTTTTATTTTAATTACACTCTTAACTTTTAATTAAACCAGATGCTATTTACCACCTTCTCCTCTCCATTTCTCCTGCTGATCCGCTGGTCGTCAAACAAAGACCTCCCAGTCTTTGTTAAAAGTACTTTCCAGGGATTTAAAGGTTTTGAAACACAACGCAGAGCAGATTAGATATTAGGTTCTGATTATATCAGAACAATAAGCTCAGGAAAGTACTACATTTTGGTGCTGTGATCCTAGAACCAGAAGCGACTCGGATGAGGGAAATTCTTTATTTTTTTTCTCCTCCCTTCTTCATTCCTCAAACCCAATGACGACCGGAGCTGCGACAGCTTCGAACCTGGGATATAGGTGAGTGATATGGGTCGCTCAGTTCGAACAAAGGGGTTGAAAAAGTTAAAGCCTCATATAGTAATTATGTATGAAGGAGCGTTGGAAACCACTCATATTGGAATATATGAGAACGTTGAGAGCCTCGTATAGAATAAACTATACGAAGGAGGGGAGGCATTAACGACTGTTTAACAGCATGATCAAAGCGTTAACTGCAGTAGATTGAAACGTTCATTGCATCGTGAATGCGGTATGTCTAGAGTGGCGAGTTAACTGGGCGCATTTGGGTAGTGAAAACACCTATTTCAGTATGACCTAGAACGGGCGCGGATAAGGGGTCTATTTTTTTACATTTCGAGGCGATGTGGGGATTATGTGTCTATACTAGTTGGTGGGACAGGATCTGGGCCTGTAACCGTGACTCAAAACGGCGCCGGCGTGGAGTCTGGTCTATCGGACGAGGTATGGGGTCGTTAACACACAAATTCAACATCATTTGGATCATGTAGATCAGAATGATTAAGAGCGAAATAGATCAGTGATAAAGAGGTGAGACGTTATGCGATTACAGGAAGGAAACGACTCGATTAATGTGAGCGAGGGCTAGCTGGTAAAGACGAGGTTGTAACGTAGTTTTCTGAGATAAGCGCTGTGACGTCGATTCGACGAAGCCTGGTATCTGCAGTGACTATCGACCGAATTAAATGGAGAATTGTGCCCGCAATAGGGTATTTTTCAAATAGATTGAGTTGACGAAGGGTTGTCTATAAATTGAGATATGGATTACAAGAACCCATAGTCACGGAAAGATCTTTTTTAATACGTACACACCAGACATATTATGAGACTCGTCCGCTGTAATAAAGGGCGAACAATGGTGCTTGATAACAATTCGGTTGAAAGACTGATATAGTACTTGGTAGCAATTCGGTTGAAAGACTGGGTGTAAACTTGAACATTCAGTATAGTTAAAGTGTACGATTGCACTTGATCTCGTTTTTAATAGTCGCGCGGAAGTTATTGAATAAAGTGAAACGAAATGTGAAAACTGCCGCGCGGACGTTCGAGTAACAATAGTATGTAAATCTGAATGGATGTTTGTGTTTTTATTTGTGGTTAGGAGTGGCAATAATATGTGTGTTTGGATGATGGCTATGGTTAGGAATGATTGATGAAACGTATGAGTTTATTGTTGTATTATTATGAAATTTAAATGACCAAACAGCCGTGGGGAAATGTAATAGTAGAACGCCGTTTTTTTCAAGGGCCGTTGGAACGCGGCAGCAGTTAGCTGCTACGTTAGCCTGGGGGCGACCGGAGAATGCTAGTGACGAAGCGGCGTAGTTTCGAGTGTATAAAGTCGATCGGTGGTGTCATGGGACTACGGGGATGTGTAGGGCACTTTAAAATTTTCAAATTCGACGCAGATAAAGTAGTTGTTTAATGTTTTAAGGGATCGGGATTGAGTGAAAAGTTGACCCGGAAGTCGTCCTGAGCACCGCGGAAGTGAAGGCGGCGGGGTCAAGCTAGTGTTTTGTGAGAGCCTGTGTGATGTAATGTTTTTATTTTTTTGATTAAATCTCTACACTGGCATTTTGAGAGGATTAGGGTTCTGTTGTGGGGAAAGTGGTGTTGTGTTAACATTGCAAGGTGTCGGCCCGCGCGCCGAAACGGGACAATGGGCCGTTGGGGAACGTTATTATGGTGTCGTGGGTGAAGCTAAGCTAATGCTAACTAGCCGCGCTAACGGCTAAGCGGTCGCCGGTTGTGACGTCATAAGGGTGCGTGGAGCGAAGGACGGACTGGCGGCCTGCGCTGGGTTAAAGCTAACAAAGCTAATATGCTAAGCTAACTGTGCTAACGACATAGCATGACGAGACTCTCGGGATATCTCGCGATGAGGCGGCCATCTTGAGTAGGGGCGCCGGGCGTCCATTGTTGAGGGGAAGGTGGAGTTTATTTAGGAATGCGGTAGGGGGCAGCAGAGGACATGGTGAGTTTCCATTTGAAACTGGTTTTGGGTTCTGCACACAGAACAATTTCATTTAGAGGTTAGTTTAATAATAGGGTTAGATTGTTATGCTTTAATCTGGTGGTGGAATGTGGGGCCCAGGTCCCCCCCTCCCCCTCGCTCTTTCTCTCTCCCCCACCTCTCTCTCTCCCTCCCCCTCCTCTCCCACTCTCTCCCTCTCTCTCACTCCCTCTCTCTCCCTTTCCCCCCCTCTCTCTTTCTCCCTCCCTCTCTCCCCCCCCCTCTCTCTCTCTCACTCCCTCTCTCTCCCTCCCCCTCCTCTCCCGCTCTCTCCCTCCCTCTCTCTCCCTCCCTCTCTCACCCCCCCCCTCTCTCTCTCTCTCACTCCCTCTCTCTCCCTAAAACCCCCCCTCTCCCTCTTTCCCTCCCTCCTCTCCCTCGCTCTCTCTCCCTCTCTCTCCCTCCCTCTCTCTCCCTCTCCATACCCCCCCTCTCTCTCTCTCTCTCTCTCTCCCTCCCCCTCACTCCCTGCATGGTCATGTGGCACAGGCTATATTGTGATGAGGTGTTATATGGACGAGGACTCTCGCTTAGAGGTTACCTCCTCCACCTCTAATCCATTTTCTTTTCCCCCCTCGGCCCCCCCGAAACGCTCTCTCTTTCTCTCCTAGTTTGGATTTATATATTGTTTATGGTTATTCTTTATAGGTTTCAAACGCATTGTATTGTTAGATTTATTGTTTATTGTTATTTACTGTAGGATTAAGTTTTGGACTGGTTTATTGTATGTTGTTATTCTCTGTAGGTTCCATATTCAGTTTTATTGTTATTTTTTGGGGATTTCCAGTGCTGGTAGTGGTATTGGCTGGCGTTAGGGCGATGACGTTGTAGCAACCGGCGGTGCTCTCTGGCTCTCTCCAGGTCTCCGGCCGACATCCAGTCCCTTGATTTAACGGAGAAGTGAAGCGCTGCTGACACGGGGCAACACGGTGGACTCCGTGTCAGTGTCTTTTGTGTTGCGTTCATGTTGGTGGGACCGTAAGTCAAAGAGTGCTTTGATTTTATGTTTGGGACTCTCCACACAGATGGACCTGCGTGTGAGGGGTCACTCTGCTCGGCTGCACCTGCGATGGCGGTGGGTGGTAGACAGATCATCGTGGCTCGCTGTCTGCCACCGCGCATTAACGGGGAGGCGCTATGCGTGCACTCATCAAAAGCTCGCTGCCACACTACGCGCGTTGAGTATGTTATGTGTGGATATTTGGGTGAAGGTGGTTATGGTGGTTAATTTGAGTCGGAGGTGCGGTGTGTGGGCAGCAGTGGTTGAGAGTGGTACGTAATTTGGATATCCTTGAGTAGGAAGCCCGGGGTTTCGCGTTCCAGGTTGCAAACTGGAGGGGACGCCGTTGGGCCACAAGTCAGGCTGACCAGTGAGATGTCATTGGTCTGCAGGGATTTTAATATGGGGGTAGTGTCGGCGCCTGTGGTTTAATAAACAGGTTGTGTGACACTGTTCCCGAGGCACGAGAATTCAGTGACATGAGTCACTGGAAATTGATTTCTATTCTCGTGAGAAGTGGGTTTAACACCTAAGTGGTTAGGTGTTACGGGGGAATGTGTAGTAATTGTGTGCAAAATTATGTGTGAAATATGGGTATTACTGATATGTAAACTGTGATGTGAGCGGAATAAATTTTTAGGCTTTCTTAGTAATAGAAATAAATAAAGTTACACATAGAAGAAAAGATTAGAATTAAATATACACATAGCCATTTGCAAAGAGCAATAAGAGTTAAAGTGCTTTTATTCACCTGAATTATAAAAGTTAAAGTGATTTTAGTCACCTAAATTACCATATCCAGCACAGGTGTTTAGAAATGATAGGCTGTGAATAACAAATTTCTGATTGACCAACAGAAGTGAAAAGGCTGATGCGATATAGGGTTCCCCGGAGTTGTGTGAAGAAGGAGCATGACAACGGGATTGGGAGATCCAGTTTTCCGATGGAGACAACTGAAAAACGATTAAGGCCGTGTCGTTAATAATTCAAAAGAAAATTGCACAAATTCTCTCTTAAGTGATATTAGTATAGAAGATGCCCGACATTCCATGCTTAAAGATAAATGATGGATTGTGAAAGGGAAATGCCACTGATAATTAAGTGTATGCTTTTTCTTTTCTCTCTTCACAGCTGCTCCAGGGCGGACAGGGCAGTGCTGACAATTTCAAACTCCAGACAGGGGAATCAAATTGACTGTTGAAAGTCAGGGTATAGTATCACACACAGCGATTTACCAATTCCTGTTTGCACCAATAACTCTGACAGTGTGAGTGAGATTAACTCAAGTTTGTGAAAATAGTTTAAATACAGAGACACTTGCTTTCCAAACGGTGATATTACGAGTGTTTGAAAGAGGTGAGAATGGCAAATACACAGATAGGAGCAACTGGAGGGTTAGATGCAATAACCATAGAAAGGGTAGGCAATCTGTCTATCTCAACGACTGGGAATGTCACAATAAAAGTGACGAAACAATGGCCAAAGATATTCAGGCCGTTACAGAACCTTGTATTTAAATGTAAGAAAGGAGGCCGGTATAGAATGCGTACCCAAATTAAAAAACAGAAAAAGAGATTACGAAAGGTGATGAAAAGAAATAATGCCGGTAGTGGGGTAATGCCGATAACCTCTGCAGACATTTCATTGACCGAATTGAACAGTGACGTTAACCTGATTGACTTGAATGTGACCGACTCCCCTCCTGAGACCAGGGTGACGGAGGGACTGGAAATAATGTCTTTAACTCCGCCACAGGGGGTCGTGGCTGCGAGCGACCCAGAGACAACTGTATTACCCGAGCCGATCCACGCTGAAGTGTCCGTTGCAGGTGACTGCCAGTTAACCAAGAGGCAAAGAAAGCAACTGAGGAGAGCGATGTTGTTGCAGCAGTCCCAGGGAGTTGACGCTGGCCGTACGACGGGAATAGAGACCGACAACAGGTATGGGATAATACATGAACAGTTTCTACAGCCCACCTGTGTCCAGTGCCTAGGTTTCCCCCACCCCCACCATCAGTACCAAACTGAGAGACGTGGCCCGATGACTAGGAGCCAGTCAACAAGGGCCAGGGTGGAGGAAGAGCGGAGGACGTGCCTCCCTCTAGAACAACAGCTAACCGAGGCTGGACAGGTAGTGGAATACCTCCAAGGCCTAATCCAGTCCACACAGCCAAGAGGGGAGACGGGCTCCAACGGAGAACCAAATGGCCAGAGACGGGCCCAGTTGGGGCCACAAGGGGGTCCTGCGCCGGAACAACAACAAACCCCAAGAGGGACACCCTGGCAGGCACGGGGATCAAGTGGAGGCAGGAGAGGGGGCGCGAATGAAAACCAAGGTCGGTATCAAGTGCAGTGTCCACGGCCCGTAAGCTCCCCCTGTCCAGGACCCCCTCAGCACCAGAGCCAAGATGAGAGGCGGGGCCCAGCAATGGGAAGTCAAACCGCCAGTGTTGAGATGGGGGAAGAGGCGACGTCCTATAGACAACAGAGAGCGTTTATAGCAGCGTTCGACCGACACGAGGCAGTTCATCGAGATCTGATGAAGACACAGCTGGAGATCGGTCAAGCCGCACATGAGACGCAGAGACTGGAGCAAGAATGGGCGAGAAAGTATGTACTGCTAGATTGTACAGCGATTGGGGTCCTGCTTCGGGCGTCGGAATTAGCCGCACACGAGACTCAGAGACTGGAACAAGAACTGGCGAGAAAGACTGCACTACTAGATAGTACAGCAATTGAGATCATGCTTCGGGCGTCGGAGTTAGGCCGCCTTGATCTAACAATGTCTGGTGCCCCGTCGCCTGGACAGATAGCGGGCCCCTTCCAACAACAGGCTCATGGGAACCATGGCGGTGATGGCAGACAGCAAGGACATGCTCTGGGCCCGATGACCCCAGGGCCATCCGATCACAGGCGGGCGGCCCACCGGGTCCCACAACCGAGGGGACAAGGACAGGTTTGCTGGATCTGTGGACTGAAAGGTCATTTTCAAAGGTCATGTCTGCAGAGGCCACCGGCAGAATAAAAATATATGCTACTGATTAGAATGAAAGTAGAATAAAAAATAAATAGAGGGGTTAGGTGATTAGGTTATGAATGGAAGTTACTAAAATGGATGTGTGATTAACTGACAGATGCATGAACTAATCAGACTAACAAGAAAATCAAATCATATTAAACAGTTAATATTAGGTATTCAATATTAGACAGTGTGATGATGTGACACTGCGGAAGCTAGTGGTCAGTAGATTATCCATGCTTGATCAACATTCAGATTTGTCAAAGGGTGGACTGCATGATTAAGAAATTAAAAAGACCCATAGTTGTTCCTAGGTTTTCATGGTATTGATAGATGGATATTAACAGTTATGAGTAATAGATATAGGTGTTTATTTTTATTTCTGCAGAATTTTTCTTTTCTAGTGTGTTACGAGCAATTCCTGACTTAGGCCGGGAGCGTTCATTTTGTTTATTCATTTGATTTTTCCATTTTTGTTTCTTAGTTAATACGGGGGTGAATACGCCCCTAGTTAATAGGTTAATTTTGTTTCTAAAAGTGAGTGAAAAAAGAGATGCTCACAAGTTTGGTTTATTGTTTTCAATTATTGTTTTGGGCATGTTTTTTCGTTGTTTTTCTTCTTTGTTTTTGTTTCTTCTCTATATTTTTTTCTTAGGGTGCCTGACAAGCTGGGAGTGATCTCGACACATCAGGACTGGGTAGTATATGTCTATAAAATGGACTGGGAACAAAGTGAATGGACTAGAGCTGGTTCATGGATTTTTGTTCTCCGCCCATTAAAAATCCAGATCTAGGATCTGGGGGTGTGTTGTGATTGGTGAAAGTGTTGGGAAGCATGATTCTCTGTACATTGATAAGCTCAGTAGGTTTTGGTCGCTATTGGCCAAATAGTCTTTGTGTAGGGTGTGGACAGGTGCAATTGATAATTGGCTTGTGGGGGATTCTGTCGGCTTGGTAGAGGCTGACAGAGCATGTGGAAGATGTGTGTTTAAGGCGGACTGTGATTTGTTGCCATACATCTAGGACTACTGGGAGAGTGGGTGTGTCAGTACTGGCTGTCCAGGCCCGGAGGCAGCTGTCCAGGGACGAAGGTAATGATGTTTGAATGTTATTCCACATCAAAGGGTGGTATGGGTTATACTGTTTTGACAGCATAATATAATGAGAGCCATGTGAATTTTTCAGAATTTTGAATATTAACGATCTAGAAGCCATAAAATATATAGAAAAATGATTTGGAAAAGAAAGTTGTCAGAACTCAGACCAGTAAAGAGTGTCTGAGGGAGGAAAAATATGGATTCTCAATCAATTGTTGTGGTATAAGTAACCTGCGCTGTCCACCGAAGCGATATATATTCACTGCAGGATACGAGAACCAGACACTGGCTAGTGTCTACCCAGAGGTCCATGGGGAATCACAACACTGCGGGGACCAAGAGATCCAGGAGAAGCCTAACTCTCAAGCGTTGAGAGTTCCGGCCAACGCAGTGACCGGGTCTTGAGGCTTCGGAGGGGAACGAGAGAGGCCAAACGACAGGCAATCTACGAGCAGACAGGCTGCTAGGCCTCATCAACAACTCCGGCTGTCAACAGACAGGCTGCAAGGCCTTAGCAATTGACCAGGGTGTCAACAAGCGAAAGGGTGGAGCTGCTATCGCCCCTATCTACGACCAGGCGGAGGGGGGGAGAAGCAAACCTCTTCCACTAATCCGAGGGTCAACGGGGGTTGAGCAGCCAGCGATGACCTCCTCACAGCCGTGACAGCGACACCCGAGGGAAGAGCTCCAGGTTCAACTGAACCGGCGATACAGCAGGGGGTCCTACCCCTATAGAGTTCAGCACGAGGCACGAGGTCTCGACAGAAGACGGGTGGGATGATGTCTAATTCCACCTCCCAGAGTTGGTTGTAGCATTCAGCAGTCGTGAACTGCACCAGCTCTGAGAAATAAGGAGGGGGCCAGGTCAATCTAGACAACATTGACCCCCCCCCCCTCCTCACTGCTCCAAGTCAGAATTTGACAAACCCACAGTGGAAACCAGTGGAAATTGATCCTGGTACAAAAAAGCGTGTCAAAGACTGCACACGGCAGACAAACGAAAAAAATGGACTGCAAATAAAGATGTTTGAGGTTATAATTATACATAAGAAATAGATGTAAAAAAGAATGTGGTGTTGATTTTTAGGATCCGAGTGTGGCAAACCGTATGTATTTTATCCAAGTATGATTTAAAATGTCTTAATTCTTATCCAGGTAGTAGTAAGCAGAAGTTAGGATCTATGTTTGACATAATTAGGGATAGTTAAACTATCCGAGTGTGGAAACTGTAGTAGTTTTTGATACATAAATCCTAAACCTCATTGAATCTTTTATTTCCTACTAGAAAAGGTCTGAAACTGGTGTTCAAGTCGAAATAATGTGTTTTAATCATGTCACTATCATGAAACCTTATGTGGCCTGAGGGACAAGATTAGTGTGTGTGTGTGTTGTAACAGAGACCGGGGGAGCACCACAGAAAGGTCATAAGATTAAGCTTTGGTCAAGAAAACAGCTGCCTTAGTAAGTCAATGCAAGAATCCTCCCAACAGGTTGTGTCCCGGGCCACTCAAATAGCCGGCTGTAAAAGCTAAAAGAAACTGTTTGAACAAGCCAACCTTCTTCCCCTTCGGGAGTGATAGGACAATAGAGCCACCTGGTTCCTAGGGTGGGACAGGAAGGATTTCAGATAAGTCCTAGCGAACACAATGTGGTGATGAGGTCCCATGAAGTGTTATCAGCTGTTTTACGGCCTGGGGGACACAAGGACATGCAACTGTTAACTTATGTGTGTTTACTGAGGTAGAATGTTTATCATCAATGTGAGACTGTTAGGCTGGAGCTTGGAAAATCATGGAGGAACATATTATTAATGAATGCTAAAAATATAAACTGTATAAAAGAGATTGATGTAAGTTAAATGAATGATTAGGCCTGTTAGCTATTCACTGAAAGTCAGCAGACTTTGTGTTACAGACTTAAATCCCCTGCAATGTAAAATTAGTTTCACCTAGGGTGAAACTAGGCTTAAGGATAACAGAATGTGTTCAAGTATGATATCTCTGTGTTTATGTAATCAAATGCAATTCAAATGTATATGTTATGAGATCAATAACCCAAGTATTAAGTTGTTAGATGGTGTTTGTTCTTTGGCTGGAGAACAAAGGAAAGTTCAGTTGGCAGTGAAGCCAACCCCCAATTTCACATCCAAACTTAGTAGGCCTGGGATTGGAGGAAAAGATTTGATGATGTCACGTTGGTGACGTCACTCAGGGACGCTAGGCTTTTGATAAGAGGGGGTGTGGGACGGTGGAGGGGACTCTGAAACCAAACCACCAAAGGAACCACACCCATCTCTTCACACAGCAAGACGACGCGGCAGAGGAGCAGAACAACAAAGAACATTTTGGAGGGAGAAAAGACTTTGCTTTGTTCACCAGCAAGAGAACAAAGCCCAGCAACAACTTATCAACTCTACTGTAATATTAGTCTGATATAAGGGATCTGTGGCTTAGTACTTGAATACCCTTATATCATTGCAAAATCCATTTTTTATTGTAATTACACTCTTAACTTTTAATTAAACCAGATGCTGTTTACCACCTTCTCCTCTCCATTTCTCCTGCTGATCCGCTGGTCGTCAAACAAAGACCTCCCAGTCTTTGTTAAAAGTACTTTCCAGGGCTTTAAAGGTTTTGAAACACAACGCAGAGCAGATTAGATATTAGGTTCTGATTATATCAGAACAATAAGCTCAGGAAAGTACTACACATCATAAACATGTCACAACAGCAGACCACTGGGCTTAGTGTAATTAGTGGCTAGAGGACCGGGAAATGTAAACAAACATGTGGGTTTTTGTACAACTATATCTATGCTTTATAGTGTTGCTATCTGTCCATTCTCATTGTCAATTGAGTTCATAAACCGTCCCCTCAAAATGGCTTAAAGAAGAAAAAAAATGCATCGGTAGGTTGTCATTTTATGTCGCCGTGAATATAAGCTTTATCGCAGATTTTGTCTCATATATGTAGCAGGGTGGATTATCCCTGCTTTATGGGAGTGGTTGTACACGGCCACCTGGTAGCGGGATGCAGTAGATTCTAATCTATCTGAACCCCCGTCTTTGGGCCCGGAACGTCGAACTGGAGGGCGGGCAGCAGGAGCGGATGGGGCCCAGGATTTACTAACTGGGGGGTGGTACTCTGGTCCTGCTCGCCTTCCAGGGCGGTCAGCAGTAGCTCCCCACACACTCTCACTTCCCCCAGTACTTCCGTTAGCCCTCCCACACCTGGTGACTGTTAGTTGAATAAAGATATTGTGCTCCCCCAAAGCAGTACCCTTCCTTGACAACCTGTAGAGACCTTTAACCATGTGATGCGAATAGGGTGGGAAGGGTTAAATAATAATACTACAGTCAAAAAATTTACCCAGTCAACAAAGGTTAGAATACGGGCTCAGTAATAGACACACACACTGTGCTCCCATCTACGTCTCCTTTATATAAGGCCTGGTCAAGTAGCAATTACAGGTTATACTTTATGTGGCATATAATCACATTAGGCACCGGGTGCTCTCACTCACATTATAGGGGAACGCTATTCCCAACATAGGCACCTAGTGCTCAGTACATTATTTCATAAGCCCCGCTTGGATTAGGGGAAGACCCAGGCACATATCAAGGAGTTCAATGGGAATTCAAGAACGTCACACAGTTATTACAATACAAAAATAAGTTACATGTGGGCCCACGTTACCAAATAAAAACCTAAGCTAAAGCCGGCTAATAATGGTTGGGGTACCCCTAGACGCTGGTTGTTAGCGTTCGCTTCAAATGAATACTGTTTTGGCACACGAAGTACCGTTGTACTTAACCAAGATGGCAGGTCCACTCTCACCACCCCTCGTCCGGGTGACAAGATGGCCGTCGGGCGATCCCGCGAGCACAGCCAGCGGGCTGGGGTAGGCAGCAGGGGCAGTGGCTGAACTGGAGGAGCGTGCTGTGTTGTGGCGACCTCTGCTGGAAGAAGAGGTGTCCTCGGCTGCGTCGACGAGACATCCACTGCAGGGCTGCTGACTGGGCAGGCGCGCTCTAAACTGTTTGCTACCTTAAACATAGCTAAACTGTGGGTCTTGGTGAACCCTCCTGCTATCGCCTGTACTGCTAACGCAACGTGGCTGTATGCACCACCGGTCTTCAGCGACGCTCGCCTTGTGGTATACTCAGAGTCACTATAGCCGTTAGCAGCAAGCTAATATACCGCTTACACTTCTAGGATAACACGTTATTTACTGACGTTGGTTCTTCTTTCCGTTTCGCTTATTCACACACTTCTCTATCGCTTGTACTTCTAGGATAACCCGTGTTATAGCAAAATACTTGTTATCTCCCGTTGCTCTTCAACGGGGCTCTCCGAGAGCACACGTCCGCTCACGTCCGAGTTCACTGTCGAAGAGGACTTCCTTCTGTTCCGCCCTCCAGGTAACCATCTCTCACTCGCTGCTCCTTTCTCCTCCGCTCCGCCTGCCACCACTGCCCCCTGCTGGCGACCGCAAACTGGTCCCACTATAGGACACTCAAGGCAGGAATAAAATGCTTCAATGTCACGTTAATGGTCCATATCGAAGCCGGGGGAAGAAGAGCACCTCGCATCATTAGTCCGGGCGAGATATCAAAAAGGAACACTGTTTATCACGTCTTTGTGCACACAGGGGAAGTAACAGGTTAAGTCAGCACTTCTGAATAAATAGCAGAATATTCAGGATGCTACATATATTTTCTGGAAAGCTAGTTATGGAGCTAATGGCTACTAATGTTATATTCAACGGCATTTCCGTTTTATATATGCTAATGAAATAACTCAAACTGCATATGATCCGGGCTGTCCCAGAGCATGTATGCATGAAGGGGGGGGGGGGGACGGGGGGACGGGGGACGTTGTTTAGTATTATTGATTACCAATACAGTGTCCGTGTAACTAGCCACATTCACTGATCGACTGCTTGCGTCTCACAGCAAGGTCTGATCCGGCTGTAATTTAGGTGAAAAAGGTCTTACCGTGAGCCCGTGGGATACCCCTGGGCATTTCCCCGTTATCGCTCGGCATCTGGTAGATCGATATGTCCATTGGCTGATGATAAATCCCATTATTCCATGGTGAAATCTGCGATTCGAAACGTGATCCACAGTACATTGTGCTGGTTCAGGATCAGGCTACAATGATACTCCATTGGAAGAAAAAAAAAGTTTTACATTCGCTCACATGGCATACTGCAGTGGAGCGATGGCGCCCCTAAGAGGATCTGGCCGGTATTGCATGTTCTCGATTCCACAGACGAGGGTAGATCTGCAGAACCGGTCGGGGATCTTGACCCGGTTATTAATATGGAATAAAACAATAACAACTTGCCACGGCTATATACGTGCCTCTGGTCCACAACGCATGGCACCGAAACGCGTATATATACGTGGCCGGTCCCCATTGTGTTAAGAATGTATATTATCATCAATACGTTAGTTTAGCAATAGGTTAAAAGTGTCATTAGATAGATTTAACTTTTCGATTTGGTCTATTTCGCGAGGGTGACTTTTTTGGATATTTTGAAC
Source organism: Notolepis coatsorum (assembly GCF_963971535.1). NCBI lineage: Eukaryota > Metazoa > Chordata > Actinopteri > Aulopiformes > Paralepididae > Notolepis > Notolepis coatsorum. The sequence goes on from NC_140166.1 coordinate 103,186,888, forward strand.
CATGGGAATTGTAGTCTTTTTGTGGCCATTTTGTAGCAGACTTCCACAGGTCTGGTTCTGCGTTGACAGTTTTTAAAACTACACTTCCTGGAAGACTCTAGGGGGTTCAAGGTTCAGAGTTCTGTATGAATTATTTCAATAACTGTTATTATTCTGGATAATAAGCAACAAAAGGTAACGTTTTTGACAAATTTGAAAACGCAGTTAGTTTCTCTTCCCTATTGTTAGCATTCAGCAACAATTAGATTTGAAAATGGTGCCACCCTGATAAAAAAAAGCTACTGTACATTACAGTAGATTTCATTATCTGTTCTCATGCACGCCTGATATTAAATCCAAATTGAACTCGGGCATTTGAAAGATAATATATGTATATATATATATAAATGTGCGAATTGGCTATAATAAGGTAATTTATAAGCCTCCTATTCTATATTCTATAATAATATTTCAAATTGCATTGGTCCGGATGGGAGAATTCAGTACTGTATCTACAGAACCTTCGGTTTAATCATCTTCCCTTTATACATTTCCTTAGATTATTTGTAGGGATGTCCGATATTATCGGCCGACCGATATTATCGGCCGATATCGGCAGTAAAATGTGATATCGGAAAATATCGGTATCGGTTTAAAAACAAAAAAAAACAATAACAATATTTGTTATATATATATCCAGTGAAATTATTAGTTACCTGAAATTATTCCGTTTTTTGGACGGGGAGACCCTGCATATATCGGTATCGGTTGATATCGGTTGATATCGGTATCGGAAATTAAGAGTTGGACAATATCGGAATATCGGTATCGGTAAAAAAGCCAATATCGAGCATCCCTAATTATTTGTACACATGATCTCAAGAAGGTGCTGAACGAGATCAGTGGCAGTTTTTAATTTTTGGTCATTATTAGCATGGTGTTATTCACTGTCAAATATGCAAATAAAAATCATAATTAATATTCTCCTTTGTTTCATCACAATTTAAGCAAGCCTAGTAATAGACACAATATTTCTGACACTGTGAATACATTCCCTGAGGTCCATAGATGTCCCTAGATACCAAGAATATGCAAATGGACTTGCAGAAGTGGAGCAATATTCCATTTACCTAGGTATATATTTCAGGCGGATTTTCAGAAAATACTCCACGGGTGGAAGAGGCATTCCTCTATCTGAACACTATTCTTCACATCAACAAAAATTGTAGACTCAAAGGTGTGTCCTTAGTAGGCTGTGAAAGTCGAATGGAGCGCTGTTAAAGGAGACGGTCTGATCTACGGAGGAGATTGGGGCTGGAGGAATCCTCTCGGTGCAAAGCTTGGGGAAACCCTCGCGTCAAGGTACATGCATCTTCTGAATTAGATGAATAAAGCGATAATTTTATCCAGATTATTGGATTATTGCCACTTTCACTAAATGTATTAATCTAGCTACTAACTGGGGAGAAATTACAGATAAAGGAATTGTTATGTGTGGGGTGTGTCTGTACCCTGATCAAGTGTTCCCAGTGTGTGTTATGTCTAGTTGTAGTTCCCTGCCCTGGTCTTGTAGTCTTTATCGTTTCCCCCCCAGGTGTATCCATTTGCAATCAACCCAGGTGTGTCTTGTCTCGTCATCCCCTCCTGTATAACTGTTCTGTTCTTCCCTGTGTGAGATGCTGATCCTGTTTGTACAGTTCTGTGTTTTGTTTGTCATTATTTTATGTTATTTCCTGATTACAAAAAACATGGTAATTATTAATTAAATATCTTTTGTTGGTTACTTTGGCTACCATCTCCTCATTATGTTACATTGACAAGACAATGAGCACTCCTTCAGTCAATGATAACGTAATAGGAATAATAGCAGGACGATAGTTGAACCTCACATTGAACGAGGATTCCCAGTTAAACTGGGCGTGCGTCAACCCCAGTCCTGTCACAGCCGCTCAATCTCTGAGATCTCTGAGAAGATTTCCAAACAGCCTTTATTTGGACAAACTGACCTCATATTGGGAATCTAAATGGTTACATTCTCACCAGAAAAAATATAAAAACTAGGGATGTCTGATATTATCGGCCTACCGATATTATCGGCCTACCGATATTGGCATAAAAATTTGATATTGGAAAATATCGGTATAGGTAAAAAGAAATTAAAAAAAAAAATTATTCCCCCCCCCCCCCCCATTTATTTAACCTTTATTTACCCAGGCAAGCAAGTAAAACAAATTATTATTTTATTTATTGTCAAATAATGTTGTGTTAATTACACGACAAGAGATATGTAAGGGATAATGTATAGCTTACGAGGTCATTGTCGCAAAATAATTGACCGAAACTGTGTTCTAAACGCAGTGAAGGTCAATTATTTTGCGACAATGACCGAGTATAGCTATACATTATCCCGCTTATTACAGGACTAACTTACTAACAATATACGTAATTCATTTTACACCATCGACAAGACGAGACAAATGCAGACGTGGTTGTTCTGTTGCTCTTCTGGCGTCGGCAGGTGTGTGGGCTTGATTGCACCTGATGCAGTGCAGCTGTGCACAGCGGCGGACCTAGCACATTTGGCGCCCTAGGCGAGATTCACCACTGCACCGCAGTGTGTCCTGCAAGATCCTCCAAATTCAGGAAAAGAAGGCTGCATTTCTCAGCTGTATTTGAAAGTATTTGATACTGTCTGTGTTTTTTTTTATTTCTGTAGTGTTTCTACTCTGCTCCTGTATTGGATTATTTGTAGACACATAGTGTTGCTCTGTACCTGTATTCCAATGTGGATTCGTCCATACATGGCAAATAAAATCTCTGACTCTGACTCTGAAGAACCTTTGAATTGAGACAGCCTTGGTCGCACCGCTGTGACACAATCTGACGCATGCGGTCTTCAAATGCAGCCATCGAAGGCTACAACCCCTACATTGAGACACAGCTACAGAATCGGCTGGTTGGAATCTGAATCTGGACTTCCAACCAACATAGCCAGTTAGCTAGCTAGCTAACTAACTAACTAACTAACCAACCAACCAACCAACCAACCAACCAACCAACCAACCAACCAACCAACTAATTAACTAACCAACTAACTAACTACAATGGTGTAACTAAGAGATGCTGAGTGGCCTGGATGGAATTCCAGCCAGAGGATGCCCAGCAAGCACCCTATGAAACAACAATGCCAGACCCAGATTAGCAAAATAATGTAAAAAGTTGGTGTGGCCAGGGAATGTCTGATTCAGGGGAAGACTACAACACCACAGAAACGGGCACAGTTCAGTAGTCTATTATTCCGGGCTCAGGGGGCGGGGTCATACAATGTGATGAAAATGTTAGTCGTTTGGCATGAATCTGGGCTTTAGAGATGTTTACCTGTATCATGATTTTTAAATAAAATAATTCATAGACAAACAAACCGGGAGCTCTTACCTCTCACTTGTGATCAACATACGTTACATACTGTATGGACTGGTGAAACCGGTCTCATTTGACATGCCCTGAGTGGGAGTCGAACCCCGGTCTCCCGCACTGCGGGCGACATCACAGACCACTATACCAAGAGGTGAATTCACTTCTAAGTAATGGGTCTGGATGCCTTTTAAGGGGAGTGAGTTTACTTGCAGTACCGCTACGTGCCACAGTCACTTCACAACACATGAAGTCCATCGTGACTGTGGATATACTCACGGACCTCCGTTACACTGGTACATCCACAAGGAAATAATATGTACCCTAAAGCCTGCTTATGGCTGAAAGATTGTTTTGATTAGTATGTGGGTAAACAAAGCATTGAGTAGTATCAGTCTAATGCAGACATTTCACCTTTTAATCAGGTGTTCTTTTGGTTCAGCATCAGGGCCCTCATTCATCAATGTGTGCGTAGAACATGTTCTATTTCCACACGTAAGCACGGAATGTAGAACCAGTGTACGCACAGGGAAGTCGGGATTCATCACACGTGCGTACGCAGGCTCTATGCTCCTCCGTGTTGATGAATACCACTTTGTTCTACCGTCAATGCTCGTGCATGATTATCCATATATGGTCATGAAAGTGAGGAAACACCCCCCATGGGATGTGAAATAATGGACTGACCCGAGCGGAACTCTGAGAAACTCCACGGAGATTGTTCAATGTTCACTGCTGTCGAACCAAGAAGACACTATCGCGTATTATGGGATAAATAAAAGGCGGACTTGTAAACGGTGATGTCAGATATAAACGGCTCCCTAAGACCATTGCTGCAATTCTGCCTGGACAGCTCAAAATACTAATAAAGACCGTTCGTTGACCACTGTTTGGCGTTGGTTGTGTGTCATTATAACCGTGCTGTAATATGAATGCCTTTATTAGTTGTGTTCGATTGGCTATATGATTTTTAGAGGCATCTATTTTGTTGTCGGCTAATAAAGACCGCGCTGAAATATGACTGCCTTTTCCCGTGTTGTTAGATTAATACCCAGGGATTAAAGTTCTCCTCAATTTTATTCCAAATCGCGATGGATCTCCCGTCAATTTTCTACCTGCTGCATATGATTTCTAGAGGCATACTACAATCTATTTTGATGTCAGTATTGGGTAGCCTATATAAACAATAATACGAGAGCATATACAAGAACAATGAATCTCACTGCATGTATGATGTAGCCTGCCTTTCAATACATGAACTTGAATTCCATCATGTTTGTGTGCGGGACTCACAAGGCTGTTGTCACAATGGGTGGTACCGGTACAGTAATAATAACAGTCCACACAATATCACGATCCATGCCATAGCCTATGTTCTATTAGGACATGATCTGTGACGACAAATGTTCTAGAATGTTTGATTAAGATATCATACTCTGACAGCATGCCTATGATCAACAAAAACGCGAACTTGAATCCCATCATATACATAGTCTGTCCACTATCTGGTGTCATTGCAATGCGTTTTCTATTCTTTCTTATACAGTAAAAAGGGGGAAGAACACTATATTCATATGACTTGTATTCTGCTTACAGTTTCGAAATTCCACTTGTTTCGTTTAACGTAAAGCCTTTTAAATATAATCAAAACGTTCCCGTGTTTCTGCGGTCTGTGCAAAATAATAACGAGTTGAGCTTTATGATTTATGATGAATTGAAAATGGGGGACCCTGATGTAAACAAGACGAAAGTCTTTCTCTGGTCTGCATCCCCAATTAACAATTGTATGTACTGAGCTGTACTGTACTACTGTACCCATTCTGCAATCTGTTAATAAACTTTTCAATCAATCAATCAATCAAGCTACGCGGAGCGCAGTCAGTCAGTAGCCTACACCCCGTATATTCCGATAACGCTATATAAACCATGCTGCATTCATTCTGAGAGAAAGATCTATTATTCCAAATGCTATTTATAGGGTTTTGACCATAATTACACTACTGTTGCTATTTTACAATGAACTATAATGAACTACGGTTCGTACAGAACATGCCAGTGTTATTATGCACAGAAGCTCATTTCCTTGTTGTAATAATATATTCTACCACTGGGCGCCAGGTACGCATGGTCCGAGCTGTGCGTAGACGTAAGCACGGAGTCAAGTTCAAGTTGAAATTGATGAATCCCACTCTTTGCTTAGAAATGATCGTACGCACAGGGTAAGCACAAATCTGTGCGTAGAACACGTTGATGAATGAGGGCCCAGGACTTTTGGGACACCTATTCATCTACCCCTAGCCATCTTATGTGCACTAATGGCCAATTCAAATGACCATTCAATAATGTTGATTAGAATGAACTTCCCATTTTATCCACTCTAGTCCTGTGATAGGGACTATTCTTAGAAAGAATTAATGAATAGATGTAAAAACGTATAAAGTTATGAAGGAAAATATATCACACCTTCAGCAATTTCAATGACTGCACCTGTGCAATGACATGTATTGATATACAAATTTCTCTCTGTGAGATTACAAAAATTACCTCGACCTTGGTCTATTGATTTATTTTACCATCTCCCTTCTATTCTAAGACAGAGTGTGTGTCTGTCTGGAGGGGGGGGGGGTACATGCTGAAACAGAATTCCACATTGGTTCTTTATCTGCGGTGGTTATGAGCATTTATGGTTCCATGCAACCTGTCTACCAATCTGTCCTCCACATGAGAGCAAGGTAAATGTGAAAATGTGCAACTCAAGGTAAGTGCGCCAATCACAGTGCTGCATCAACCTACGCTCAGTTACATATTGGGAGAGGGTCATGTAGGCTCTTTGACCTATGCCTTGGGCCGTCGACACAAGCTTAAGTCAGTGGTGTCGAGGTTTTACTCAGATTGTAGCAATACATTCCGTTTTTGATTTAACCATCTTGGTACAGTAGTGTTATAGTCAATACATTTCGTTTTGAATTTGAAATACAATACAAATACAAAAACAATTTAAAATCTTACAAATGGATAGCAGTTTGGGGGGGGGGGGGGCTGGCTTGCCAAGTGAGGGAAGACCACCCTTGCTTTTTCAAAAAGAGCAGTGAAGATACAAACAGGAAGTAGTGGGGCTCAAACTGAAATAGTGGGGCTCAAACAGAAGACATGGTGGACTTCACAGTGCACTCACTTGTGGACAGAATTGCAACTTATGGTGGAGAAATCCTTAATTCTTATCTTCTCCTTTCTTTCTCTTTTCTTTTTTGCTTCTTTTTCACCTTGTGTCCTCTTCCTTCCGAATTCCCCCTTTCCTTTCGTATACTCTCCATCCTCCCTTCTCCTCTCCCCTCCCCTCCCCTCTTCTCCGCCTCTGCTTTCCTATCCCCTATTCTCCTCTCCTCTCCTCTACCCCTCTCCTCTCCCCTCTTCTCCTCTCGTCTCCCCTCCTCTCTTTCCCCTCCCTCTCCCCTCCTCCACCCCTCCCCTCTCCTCTCCTCCTCTCCATCCTCTTACCTTTGGCCTCATATCAGCTTAAGCTGCGGCGTAGCTGCGAGAGATATCAGATCCACATGTGTATGGAGTGTGTGGGGGCGCCGCAGGGTTAAGTCCCTCACTGTTGCTTTGTGCCGAAACCAAAAAGGAATCACGCATGCAAGTGGCGGCGGCAGCAGCAAGAGGACTTAATAATATGAAAGAAAATTGATTTTCCGGAACGAGATTTCTTCTTTGATAAGGTATTAGGCTGGTGAGGGAGGGGAAATGTTGTGAATCTTCATTAACTGCTTCTGATATGCACCCGGGATAATCACAGCACGGAGGAAGAGTTGGGAGTGAAAATTAACTGAGAGAGAGAGATAAAGGAGAGAGTCGTACATTATGGAGAGATGGGAGGTTCGGGATGCATGGGAGAAGAAGGAGAAGATGGTGAGACAGAGAAGTAAGAGAGAAAGAATTATCTTGAGGGAGTTACATACAGTGAGGAAGATTCAAATTCAGATTTGTTCATTGTCACATCATAAATGAGTGAAAAACATCTGTCTTGGCTCCTCAACCTTATTGCAGAGATATCAATGAAAAAAGCAATAGAAATAGCAATGGCTATTTATTGAAAAAGAATGGCACGAATAGCTCTAATTTGCACTCATTTACAATAATCACAAATGGGTCTCATTCCCGAACGAATTTACGACCAAAAATGTCATCTTAGCCAGATTTCGGCCCATTTAAGACATATTAGGGCTGGGAGCGCGAGTCCCCAAATTTTCCTGAGATCAGATTTGATCGTGGCTGAGAGCAGATTTAAGAGTGCTGAGGAGCAGTCTTATGATTGATTGACTAATTAAACATTTTATTAACTTGACAGACTGTGTTCTCATAGTGATTCCTTCATGTTAACGCTACAGGCCTCCTTGGAATTAATTACTTAATCATAATTAAAATAAATATAAATATGACAATATTTGTACGATAAGAAATTACGCATTTGATGACGGAAAAATAAATAATATGGATTAATCTGATCACAGGGCAGCTGCTTAACCATATCTGAACCAGCTATTTTGAAAAAAATTATAATTACTTTAATTACTCAGATATTCAAACACAATTATGCAATTATTGTGAAATGATTGAAAATAATAATTATTTAATGCCTTCTGTGGAATTTGTATTTCCTATTTGTTACACATCTGTTTTAATGATTAATTATATACATTTGAAAGAATGCAGGTCAACATGCAATGTATCCCATTGATTGGTATACACTGTACAAGCAAAACTGTACATGGGAATATTGACAAAACCATACTAGGTAATTTACTGTACATTGGAGGGGGTTGATATAGCTAAACCTGCATTCCTTCGAATATATCATTAGTCAATTAAACGTATATTGAAATACACTATATAGCCTAATACACCAACACTGAAATGACAGTGGATAAATAAATAAATAAGAACTAAAGCTGATCGCATGGAAATAGCAAGTCTTGTGTGCGCCAGTATGGCCTACGTGTCTAATGAACAGTAGGCTTAATATATTCTAGTTACTTGTTTCATTAGGATTTAGTAGATACTATGCTCTGCCTCTGCTCTACATACAGTATAAGTACAGACTGTACTGTACCTATACTGTACGCAGGGCCGCCTGGGAGAAATGCGAGGCCCTGTGCGAGATTTAAACGCGAGCCCCCCCCCCCCCCCCCCCCCCCCCCTAAAAGGTAAAAAAAAGAAGAAAAAAAAATCATACAGTCAACATATTCTTAAATAATAGCGCTGCCCGAGGCTAGGCATGATACAGTCAACATATAGCAAGAGAGAGAGCGAGAGAGAGCTCCCGTTCTACAGTCAATATACAGTGTTATCGCTGCACAGACCCGGCAATGCCCCTGACCCTCCACCAGAGCAAGGCCAGAGAGAGAGAGAGAGAGACACACATTGGAAAGAAACAACCCAAAACCAGAGCAAATTGAAATACTATTTGGCCCTAAACAGAGAGTACAAAGTGGCAGAATACCTGAGCACTGTGACTGACCCAATACTAAGAAGATCCTTGACTAGGTACAGACTCAGCGAGCACAGCCTAGCCATCGAGAAAGGCCGCCATAGGCAGACCTGGCTCCCAAGCGAAGACAGACCCACTGCACACAAGATGAGGTGGAAACCGAGCTCCACTTCTTAACAACCTGCCCACTATACCAAGACATACTTCCCACAAATTGCAAACACCCAAAGAGACTTTGAAAACATCGACAATAACTCAAAACTCCCATACCTACTGGGAGAATACAAGAATGTGAAATAAAGCCCATTTGAATTGAAGAGAGAGAGATAGATAGAGCATGTCTGTGTGTGTTAGAAAGAGAGAGATATAGAGAGAGAGCATGTCTGTTTGTGTGTGTGTGTTAGAGAGAGAGCATGTATATGTGTGTTAGAAAGAGAGAGAAATATATAGAGAGAGAGCATGTCATTTTGTGTGTTAGAGAGAGATATAGAGCATGTCTGTGTGTGTTAGAAAGAGAGAGAGAGAGAGAGAGCATGTGTGTTTGTGTGTTAGAGAGAGAGAACATGTCTGTGTGTGTGTTAGAGAGAGAGCATGTATGAGATAGATAAGCAAAGATGAGCCCCTAAAGGATATTCAACTTTTAATGGAAGAACAAAACAGAAGGAAAAGATAACTTCACAAAGGCAACATGAATATACATAGATCCAAAAGGACAAAGATCAACACTTAAATCCAAAGAGAAGAGGGTCTATACCAGAGAAAACAAAGTAGCAAGGAGCCAATGGCCGACATCAGCTAAATAGGCTAACTGCAAATAGAGTAGCCAGGTACTGACACCAGGCCACACACCGTTAGCTAGCCGGCCCATTTGGCTCAATATAACGTTAGCTAGCCGGCCCGCTTTGGCTCAATATAACATTAGCTACAACAGCTAGCCGGCCCGTTTGGCTCCCGAGAGAGAGAGAGAGATATATCCACGGCGGGAATAGAATAGAGTGCATTCAAAACTCACCAAACGTCCAAGAGGATGGAGACAACCGCGTGGAGTTGACGAAGTTCATCTGCCGAATGACCGTCCTCTTCATCTTGGCATAACAATGCTGCACGCGCTCTCTCTAGGTTAGCTAACGCTAGTTAGCCTTTAGCTAAGCTAGCTACTAGCCGACATCATCATGGCTATCCCGACTGAACCACACGTTAGCACTCGATATTATAACGTAGCTAAAGCTAACTAGCTGTCCCTGCCTTTAGATAAGCCGACATGGCTAGCCTGACTGAACTGTCTAACATGCAACAACTTTCATCTTCAGTCCATCTGCCGAATGACCGTCCTCTTCCTCTTGGCTGGCATAACTAAGCATAACCTCCAAAGCTGCACGCGCGAAATAGTCAAACGCAGCTGACGCACGCCGGCGTACACATGATGTAACCCCTCCCTTCGTTGAAACCAATAGTATGTCTGCTGCAGAGCCCCAGAGCTCCAATAGTGAGTATGTCTGCTGCAGAGCCACAGAGCCAGGAACAAGTCACACACATTCTACAAACGTGTCTAATGTGAAATATATAAGCATATAAGCAAAACTAGATTTTAGGTCTGTGATGAAAAAGGGCCTCGCGGGAAGGGGGGCCTTGCAAAAAAAAAATAAAAAATAAAAAATGTATTCTTTTAAAAAAGAAATTGTGCGAGGCCCCCCTTCCCACGAGGCCCTGTGCGACCGCACTGCTCGCACACCCCCTGAGGCGGCCCTGACTGTACGTAGTGCAGAGCATCTACTAAATCCTAATGCAACAAGTCATTAATGGAATAATAAGCTGCGTTCATTCATTACACCGTAGGCATTAATGGAATAATAAGCCTATACTGCGTTCATTCATTACACCGTAGGCATTAATGGAATAATAAGCCTATACTGCGTTCATTCATTACACTGTAGGCATTAATGGAATAATAAGTGTCATGGTTTTTGCTTTATTTCACCTCTCTGTGAGGGATAGCTGTCAATCCCTGTTCCCTGTGGTTAATTGCCTCATGGGTCGGCAGGTGTGTGGGCTTGATTGCACCTGATGCAGTCCAGCTGTGCCTATGGCCATGTGGAGTCTATTTAAGTTTGGAGATCGCAGTGTCAACTGCTTTTTCATTTCCTAGTGTTGGTTGTCCTTTTGGTCACGCTCATTATATTGACGTGTAGTCTGTTCTCTGATTCAGAATTGAACTTTATGGTAGTCATTCCTATTTTAGGCTACTCACGTGATTCTACACATAAACTCCCTTAGTGGAGGTTTATTGTTTTACTTTTTCAAATATAAACTCCTTTATTAGGAGGTATCCTTGTGGCTTATTTACTTTTATACTATACCTCTTTATTGAGAGTAGTCCTGTTTTTTGGGACTTGATTTATTTTCTTAATTACTCACTTTGAGATTTCCACCTGTAAAGGTTGTTTTCTGTTGTTTAATTTTTCCCCTCTCCTAAAATATCTGCGTAAGCAGTCTAGTGGTTGTCCGTGTCACGGATAACTTTAAGAGTCCCTGTTATCTGCTCATGACCCACACACACACACAGCCCTCACAATAAGCCTGTACTGCATTCATTCATTCTTTACGGCGTACTGTATACTGCATGCGTGTGTGTGTGTGTGTGCGTGCGCGCTGCGGCAGGTGTACCACGACCTGTATTATGATGACAATACATTAATCTAATCTCATTTCGATGGGTCGCAACTTAGACTCGCAAAACGCTTCCACCACATTTCCACACAGTGTTATTACTTTGCCTTATAAGGAGCTCTGGAGGCGTTGTTTTGTATGCAAATGACCTGAACGGGAACACGCTTTTGAGTTTACGACAGAATCACATTCGCCAAGCAGATATCAGATAATATCATTTGTGCGACCGTTTCAGCCACTTAAGACATATTACCAGCACGTTCAGGACTCAGAGTGAACTTGTCATTGATTATGTCTCAGTGGTTCCAAGATATGTCTTCCAGAATAACTATTTGAAAAGAATTTGGGAATGAGACCCAATTGGGTGGAATGTGTGCAAAGTGGCAACAGAACAGTGATATGGTAACTTTAGACCAGGGATCTGCAATTAAGTTTGGCCTCAGGCAAAACATTTTCCAAGCCATTATATGACTGGCCAGAACCAAAAACAATGGCTAGTTTAATAAAGTGATAGTGAAAATTGTTTAATTCTGTGACAGACCACCTTATAACTAAGACATACATTTGTGGCAGAGGCAGAACATTTATCAAAGTAAACTGTAAACAAGCAGTTTTTTCTACTTTCCATTATTATAATAATTATTATTATATAAAACTCCTCAAAAAATGTCCGGAAACGTTATTTCGGTTTGAGTATTCCTCCCCTTTAATAATACCAATTGGTATTGTATTTTATATTGTTGGAAAGCCTGATTAGTCACCTTTACAACAAGGTACAACTTGTAAGGAGCATGCATTCGTGGAATGAGTTAATGCAATTAATAAAGTGTAAAAATGCCTAATATGTGTTGTTTTTTCCTTATTACTGTGGGAGAGTGCAATCATCCAATCCCCCAAGCAACTAAAAATGAGAGTGAATAGCTATCCAACAGAAGAATATTACAATATTGAGGGATTTTTGCAAATAATTTTGGGCCGCTACCCACACGGTTAGTTGTGTTGCTCATTCCATGAATGCATGCTCCTTACAAGTTGTACCTCGTTGTAAAGGTGACTAATCAGGCTTTCCAAAACCTGCAACCTGTCCGGTCCAGGTGCTTTACCACTATTGATATCCACTATAATGTTGTGCAGCTCTTCTGTTAGTCAATGTCGATTTCTCATCATCTGATATAGTTCTAAATTGCAATTATATTCTAATTCTATATTCTATATAAAAAATATATTCTGTGCTTATTTATTTTCTCTACATTCTGATTCATATATCATTTTATAAAAGTGTCAAAGTCTTTATCTCCAATGAGATACCAAGATGTCGACTTTATACTGTTAATTGTTTTTTCAGACTGCATTTTCTTTACTCTCCAGGCCAGCAATTTCCCCGCTTTTCCCCTTGATCTGATCACGTGGGCTCATGTGAAATCAGAGTCCAAGTTTTTCCCCGCAAAACACAGGACAGAGATGCTGGCCACTGGAGGAGGAACAGCAGGCTCAGGGTTGTCTGAGGTGTGTCAGCTGCTCCAAACACATCCAGCGTCTTTGCAGCAGTCCGAGGATGCACTCGACGGTGGAAAGAGAGCACGTGTGGCTCACATTGTAGACCACCTCCTGCTCTGTCTGGGGGTTGGTGAGTGGGGTCATCAACCAAGGAGCACACCCCAGTGGCGTCGCGTGGGTAAAATACCAGGGGAAGCCAAAAAAAAAATATTAAAAAAGAATTTTTTTTTTTTTTTTTTTTTTTTTTTTTTTGTCAAGCAGTCACCATGTACACTATAGTATGGCTCGGCGGCCAGTCAAACTTTCTTTTTATTTATTTAACAGATTGCAGAATGGGTACAATACAGTACGGCTCAACCAGACCAGCTCAATGCAGCTCAATGCAGACCAGAGAAAGACGTTTGTCTTGTTTACATCAGGGTCATTAATACTGCTGGAGCATTGGTTAATTTTTGGTCCGATCTTTCCTTGCACGATTTTGTGGGCCGCGTGGGAGCAAATTCGAGACACATATTCGGTTGCAAAAAGGTGTCCCACCGTCTCCTCTATGGCCGTGAATATTCCGGATCGGAATCACGGCGCGCCCGTGGGACACTTTTCCGTTTCGGCGAGTTTATTCCACGCTTTCGGCTTTCCTTTTCTAAGCATTTTCGGGGCTACATGTGAATGAGTAAAAGTTGCGGGACGCCCAGATGTTTCCACGATAGAAAGCTTGCGTGGATCCCATAATAGGCTCACTTAATACAGCGTTTTTTAAATCACGTGATATTTTCAGGGTCGCGAGCCGACCTTTTCCCCTCGTTTTCGATGATGGAAGTGATTTAGGAAAAGGAGGTACTCGTGGATTTAATCTCGCGAGGATCGGGGCAATATTCGGCCCGTGGGAGCAGTCACGGGTTAATACAATTTTCAGAGTGCAGAGGGGAGGTGTGCAGAGGGGATGCCAGACTAATTATTCTGCTCACAGCCCCGTTTTAAACTTTTAAAGGCCAACTTGCAGGTTAAACCCTACTCTGCAATTATGGGTAGTTTACATCATTGGTATCTAATTTAATAATTTTTTTTTTCCATTTGACGCCGGACATTTCACTCAGAAATGGTTAAAAAGGTCCACGCACGAATAACATGCACGAGCAAATCTAAAAGCTTATCAGACGCTAGCACGGCCGTGACGTCACTTCAGGAAACTTATGTGTTGTGAAGGGCCAGATTAAAGCTGAGAATCTACATTTATTGCTTTATATACATTGTATATTATTTATATATACACGGTATATCCCTTTACCTGCGTTCGAACCATAGTAATATTCGCTCTCCTTATTGGATAGCGCCCTAGGCGCCAGCCCGCAAGCCCCCAACGTCAGGTTCAAAGACAAGCTCAGGAATGTCGTAACATGCCCGGAGACAGCGTATTGATTCCAGACAAGAACTGAGGTTTGGGACTAGATAATCACTTAAGTATATATACGGTGCAGGTGCGCACAGCAGCAGTTCGTTCATCAAGTTCATCCCGAGTCAACGGGTAGTGAAGTGAGCAACCGTGCGTTGAGAACACGTGCGAATAGAATAGTAAAGTGTCAGAGTTTAATGCAGTAACGTCAAGTTCAACCTAGTTTAATGTGAAGTAAATAGTCGTTCATTTATTGTATATCGTGCAACCCAGTTCGTTCGTGTGTAGCATTACCTAACGGTTCGTTCGTGTTAGCTAGTGAACCTTAGCCAGGGTGCGTGGCCTAAATACGTTGCCAGTACCCGAGGAGGCCTAGTCGGAGAACCGTTGGACATGTGCACAGGAGAACCAGCGGCGGCGATTGCAGAACCATTACTGGTTGGATTATATTGATTTGGAACATGTTACCCGGAGAAGAGCCTCGTTGATTTCCACTATCGTTTGGGATTTAACCTCGTGAGGATTACACTCGGGCTGGCCTCATGGACAGAGGCTGGCTAGCTATCATCGTTTGCTATCGAGCATTGGATTACAGTTATTGCTTTTGCTGCTGATCGTTGGATTTACAAGGACTGGCTTCTGTACATGAAGTCCCTTTATTCTTCATTGAATCAGACTGAGTATCCGAACATTCCTCTATCCTCTAGACCTTACAACTCTGAGAGGAACCCAGTGTCTCCAGGCGGTACCAGCGTTGCCTTCTATAATTGCTATTATACGCCAGGTGGCGTCAACCTAGTACCCATCGTAGGAATCCTGCTATTCCCAGTGACTCATGCTACTGACTGACTTTATGCATATTCTTTGCCATACAAGCGCGACCCTAATTCTCATTCTGTAACCTAATGTTGCATAATAATAAAATACCCTCAAATACTATTTCTTTGTCAATGCCGTGTTATTATGAGTGTTCACCATCTATATTCGATGTACTGTCTGGCCAGTAATTAAAGTACATACCTAGCAGTGGTTTAATCTATCACAATCTTTAATACAGTCAGGGTTTTGTAACCCCTCAGTTACAATTGGTCCTTCGAGCCGGAGGGTATCAGTAATATTTAATATAATATTAATATTGACATGGCCAGCGGTGGACACTATCCAAACGGCTCCCCCAAGCTAGAACGCCCGCAGCGCAAACGTTAGCTACCGCCCTTATCTGGAGGACTTCGCTGTCGTTTTACCCCCTAGCTTATCTAAACAGACGTTAAATACGGATAAAACGGATAGTTTAAGCATGCCCACTCCTATAGACTTGGCGGCCCTGCCAGTAGAGACCCCAGTGGGTTCAAACGAAACTGACTTAGCTCACGGGGGGACCAAGCGGGACATGACGTGACTATACCTCCAGACAGCGTCACCGGGATAGACCCCGGAGCGCCCCAGGATAAAGAAAGCGCTCCAGGGATAGACCCCGGCGCCCAACCAACCCAAGAGCGCGTACCCGAGACAGACCTCGGCGCGCAACCAAGAGAAGAGTACCGCGCTCAAGAGATAGACCTCGGAGCGCGCCAGGAGAACAGGTCTCCACCAAGCCCTGTCAGCGCCCGATCACCTCCGTCAGTGTCATCCCCCAGCGAGGCGGACCAGAGACTGGCGCAAGCCTTGATCGCCATGCTGACAGCTTCAACCCAAAGAGACCGACTCCAGGGTGAGCGCAACCGTCTTCAAGCAAAGACGCTTAGTGAGCGTGAACACTCTGCAACGGAACGAGAGCGCCTCCACGCGCAACTCCAAGCACAAGCCCTTAGTGAGCGCGAACACTCTGCTGCGGAACGAGAGCGCCTCCAGGCGTAACAACTAAGCGAGCGCGAACAACGAGAGCGCCTCCAGGCGCAACAACTAAGCGAGCGCGAACACTCTGCAGCGGAACGAGAGCGCTTCCAGGCGCAACAACGGAGTGAGTACGAACGCATCAGACTGGAGGAGAGGCGCCTTCAGACGGAAGAGAACATCCAGCGAGAACACGCCAATGCACAGCGCGAAGCAGAGCGCGACCGGCTACAGGCGCAGATGATAGAACAATTGATCGCCAGGGCGACCCCCCCTCTCTCCGCACGGAGCTCCCGGAGATCATCACGACAAGAGTCTAGGGCACCTTCCCCTACCCGACAAAGCTACACGGGACCCGGCCAACAGGAAGAACCTGCCTACGTCTCCGAGCCCCCTCCCCGACCGGTCCATACGAGACCCAGCCAACGGGAAGAACCGGCCTACGTCGCCGAGAGACTAACTAGAAGACTCCAAGACCTAGAGGAGGAAGAGGAGGGATATCAAGCCCACCAGCACGAACCTACTTTGGACCAGGAGGCCCAGTACAGCCCCGACCTCAGCCCCGAGTCACTGCACTACAAACCCCCGACCCAACTCAAGGGTGAGTTTGATGTACAGTCAGCACCGAGGAACAGCACCTGGGGGCCCGGCCTCTGGTACCCACCCAGTACTAACCCACGACCACCCGTACGGGGAGACTCGCCCAGGAGGCCTCTCCCCCTACGCTCATCTGTGTCCCAGCCATCCATGGCGTCTTACCTTGGCACACCGACGTTCCCAGACTTTACGCGCGAGGACAGAGCACAGTACACAGAATTACGCATGTGTTTAGAGACTATAATGTCCGATGTCCACGACGAGTCGTACAAATATGCCATCCTCCTCAAGTATCTCAAGGTGCCCAGAGCGCATAACATAGCGCTGGCATATTCGAACTCAAGTACCCCATACTCAGCTGCTCTGGTGGCCCTCAACGCGCGCTATGGACGCATATGGGATTACGTGATCCAAGAAATACGAGATATCGACCGCCTCCCCCCAGCAAAGACAATAGAGCACTGGATGACCTCTCTATCAAGGTACAATCCCTCGTGGGGATGCTGGGGTCCCAAAAGGAGAAGGGGAGTTATGAACTGTATGCAAATTCTAACGTGGAGCGGATACTGGAGAAGCTCCCTCCAGCCCGCCAAGAGCGTTTTCGGCGGCAGAAAGACCACCATGACCCCAATGGCCCAGAACCATCCCTCCTAGACCTGGCTGCTTTCCTCGCAAGGGAAGTTAGCAGTCTACGACTGGACACATTCGTGTGGAGTGGCTCTAACCCTAGAGATGGACCGCGGAGGTTCAATGATAACCGCCGGTCAGTGACAGTTATGCACCAGGCCGAGTCAGTGCCGCAGCACAAGAACCACAGCACCCCCCACGAGAAGGGAAAGTGGAAGATTGCATGCCAGTACTGTGAAAATGAACATTGGCTGTCTCAATATGACACCTTCAAGAAGCTGACCGCTGACGAGGTGAGTCAGTGGATCAAAGCCAACCGCCGCTGCGCGCGCAGCCATATGGCAGCTGAGTGCCGCCTAAAGAAAAGATGCAGCAAGTGCGACGGCGCCCACTTGGAGGTCCTGCACGACAGCAACAAGAGGAGACCCGTACCCCAAAGCAGCTCGAGAGTGAATGTCATGTATATAGACCCTGCAAAGAGCGGGAGCTCCCGAGTGCTCTTGAAGGTGGTCCGAGTGCTCCTAAGCTACGAGGACAAGGTCATGGACACTTACGCCGTCCTAGATGACGGGTCAGAAAAGACTCTCCTCCTCGCTTCCGCCGCAGCCCAGCTGGGTCTGCGGGGTACCGAAGAAACAATGACAATCCGTACCATTAGAAGAGACCTAAAGACCATAAAGGGTGAAAATGTCTCCTTCACGATAGCAGCGGTCGAGCAGCCCGAGAAGCGGTATAGCATCACTAACGCCTTCACCAGCCACGACATAGGTCTGTCACGGTATACCTACCCCATCCCAAAGCTGATGGAAGAATACGTGCACCTACGTCAACTACCTATACCGCTCATCGACGACGCCACCCCGACCCTGCTCATAGGATCCGACCACGCACACCTCATCGTCCCAACGGACCAGGTCCACATCGGGCCCAGAGGCTGTCCAGCAGCGGTCAAGACCCGCCTGGGTTGGACACTACAAGGCCCCCTCTCCGGGTCTTCTAACCGACCGACAGCCACTCGCTAAACGAATAACGAAGGATAAACGAAGACGACACCACCCTCTTGCAGCACGTCGAGAGGCTATGGACATTAGACGCGATGCCCTTTAAGAACGAAAAGAAACTAGTTCGTTCAAAGGAAGACACTTATGCCATAGCTCTCCTCGAGCAGAAGACAAAGATGGTCGAGGTCGACGGAGTGATGAGATACGCAACTCCACTCTTGAGGCGAGAGGGGATGCCCACCCTCCACGCCTCAAAAGAAGCGACAGAACGCTATCTACTGAACACCGAGCGGCGTCTAGCCAAGGACCCCACTCAAGCCACTGTGTACCGCGCTGAGATCGACAAACTGATCACAGCGGGACATATCAAGAAAATTGACAATCAAGAGGCCGACCAGACGACTGAATCCTGGTACGTGCCCCACCACAAGGTCCACCACAACGGCAAGAACCGCATTGTATTCAACTGCAGCTACCAGATCGGACTACAGAACCTGAATAAAGAACTCTTGCCCGGCCCGACACTCGGCCCCTCCCTCCTCGGCGTACTACTACGTTTCCGCCAAGACAAGGTGGCCATCAGCGGCGACATCAAAGGGATGTTCCTGCAGGTGCGACTAGTGGAGGAGGACAAGCCCCTGCTGCGGTTCCTATGGAGAGAGAGGATCAACGATGAGCAACCATCCATCTACCAATGGGAGGTCCTCCCCTTCGGCACCACATGCAGCCCATGTTGTGCTACGTTCGCACTACAAAAACATGTGACAGAAGACCCTGAAGCTGACGAGGAGGTCAGACAAAGCGTAGAGAGGAGTTTCTACGTGGACAACTGTCTACAAAGCGTCTCGACGCCAGGGGAAGCCGAAGCCCTCCTGCTCAAGCTCCGCGCCTCACTGATCAAAGGCGGCTTCGATCTTAGGCAGTGGGCCAGCAGTGACCCTCAAGTACTTCGCAGCCTCTCCCCAGAGACAAAGGCAGCAAGCAGCGAGACCTGGATGGCGACCACCCCAGGTGAAGCACAGGAAATGACATTGGGCCTCGTCTGGCGCTTCAAAACAGACTCGCTCCATTACAAGCACACACCCCTGACCCCGGAGCAGGGAAGGTCGACCCCTCTACCGACCACTAGACGGAGCGTATACAGAACACTCGCAAGCCAATACGACCCGCTGGGGTGTATCCTACCTTACACCACTCGGGCGAAGATGCTTGTGCGAGAGCTGTGGGACAAGGAACAGGGCTGGGACGACCCCATACCCGACCACCTCGCTTCCACCTGGAGAGAGTGGGAGAGAGAACTCAGCTCGCTCCAAAATGTGAACATACGCCGGAGCTACTTCCCAACCACAGTGCGGCTGGAGACGTGCCAGATGGACCTGCACGTCTTCAGTGACGCCTCGGAAGTAGCCTACGGTTCGGTGGCTTACTTGCGGGCCCGAGAGGAGGGAGGAGAAGTACACACCGCCTTCATCCTGGCTCGCTCAAGAATAGCCCCCCGCAAGCAACAATCGATCCCGCGTCTAGAGCTCTGCGCAGCTCTGGTAGGCGCGCAACTCGCCACGTTGATACAACGTGAACTCACCATCACGGTGCAAAGAACAATCTTGTGGTCAGACTCCATGACCGTACTCACATGGATCCAGTCCGATTCTTGTAGATACAAGGTCTTCGTGGGAGTCAGAGTCACAGAGATTCAAGACCTGGTAGGATCAGCGTGCTGGAGGTACGTTGACACCAAACAGAACCCAGCCGACGTCATCACACGGGGGATGTCCCTAGATGACCTCACACGTCCCAATATCTACAGTGACGGTCCTGAGTTCCTCAAGCTCCCGGAGGAGGAGTGGCCTACCCCCACCCCACGGGAGGCTAGTCAAGAGGAGGCAGAGATCAAGAAATCTGTGTTCTGTGGGCTGACGCACATCCCAGTCCCCACTGACCCTAACATAGACGACTGCCTAACCCTTAAGAGTGCGCAGATAAAAACATTCTTGTGGCACCACCCTGAGGTTCCCCTCACTACAGACCTTGACGTATCGAACTGCGCAGAGGCAGAACTCCTTCTGCTACAGCGAGCCCAAAGAGACTCGTTTCCAGATGAGCTAGACTGCCTGCAGGGAACAAAGCCAATCCCTTCAGACAGCAGACTGCTCCACTTGGCCCCTGAGCGCGACACCCATGGCCTCATCAGGGTGGGTGGTCGTCTGAGACGGGCCCCGGACTTAACGGATGACGTCAAGTACCCTATCGTCCTCAACAGTCGACACAAGGTCACGGAGCTCATCATAAAGAAATACGACGAGGATGTGCACCACGCTGGGGCAGAGAGAGTCTTCGCTGAGATCCGACGCCGTTACTGGATACTGCAAGGAAGAGAAGCAGTACGTCGCTTCCAGCGGACCTGTCTAGACTGTCGCAGGTGGCGAGCACAGCCCAGTATACCCATGATGGCCGACCTGCCTCCCTGCCGCCTCCGACTCGGCGAGAAGGCCTTCCACTCCACTGGCGTGGACTGTTTCGGCCCGCTCTACGTTAAGAAAGGAAGAGGGTCAGAGAATAGGTGGGGCATTGTATTCAAGTGCATGACCACCCGAGCAGTGCATATAGAACTCCTGCAGACCATGACCACGGATTCATTTCTCATGTCCTTCCGGAGATTCACAGCACGAAGAGGGAAACCGTCTACTTTGTTGTCTGATCAAGGGACAAACTTCAAAGGCGGAGAAAGAGAACTGAGAGAGAGCTTCCACGCCATGGGCCCAGAACTTAAGACCCACCTCGCTCCCTGTCAGGTCGAATTCCAGTTTAACCCCCCGAACGCCCCTCACTTCGGGGGAACCTGGGAAAGAGAAGTACGTTCAATAAAGACAGCTCTGTACGCCGTGCTTGGGGCCCAGACCGTGGCGGAAGAAGTCCTCACGACAGTCCTCACGGAGATCGAGGGAGTATTGAACTCAAAGCCCCTCGGGTACGTCTCAAGTGATGTAGCAGACGTCGACCCAGTCACCCCCAACACTCTCTTGATGGTGCGGCTGGACCCTGCTCTTCCACAGACGGTGTACAGACCTGAAGAAGCGAACGGCCGAAGAATGTGGAGGTACAGTCAAATATTGGCTGACCAGTTTTGGAACAGTTTCCTCCTCCACTACCTACCGTCCCTCCAAACCCGTCAGAAGTGGGTAAAGGACAGAGACAACTTACAAGTGGACACAGTCGTTATGATCATAGACCAGTCACTACCCCGAGCTATGTGGCCGGCCGGCCGCGTAAGCAAAGTGATCACTGGTGCCGACGGGAAGGTCAGAGCGGCAGAAGTTATTGTCCAAGGGCGGACCTACACCCGACCCGTGGCGAGGCTGATAGAGTTGCCAGAGATCCCTGACTCCCCTGATGACGATCATGACCCACTGACTTTGTAGATTGCCCTACTCCTCACAACAGATATTGAGCAGTTGACTGGACTATTAATCTGTCTCCCTTAACTAATTAGGTGCGGACTAATTAGGAGGCGGCTGTTGTGAAGGGCCAGATTAAAGCTGAGAATCTACATTTATTGCTTTATATACATTGTATATTATTTATATATACACGGTATATCCCTTTACCTGCGTTCGAACCATAGTAATATTCGCTCTCCTTATTGGATAGCGCCCTAGGCGCCAGCCCGCAAGCCCCCAACGTCAGGTTCAAAGACAAGCTCAGGCATGTCGTAACATGCCCGGAGACAGCGTATTGATTCCAGACAAGAACTGAGGTTTGGGACTAGATAATCACTTAAGTATATATACGGCGTAGGTGCGCACAGCAGCAGTTCGTTCATCAAGTTCATCCCGAGTCAACGGGTAGTGAAGTGAGCAACCGTGCGTTGAGAACACGTGCGAATAGAATAGTAAAGTGTCAGAGTTTAATGCAGTAACGTCAAGTTCGACCTAGTTTAATGTGAAGTAAATAGTCGTTCATTTATTGTATATCGTGCAACCCAGTTCGTTCGTGTGTAGCATTACCTAACGGTTCGTTCGTGTTAGCTAGTGAACCTTAGCCAGGGTGCGTGGCCTAAATACGTTGCCAGTACCCGAGGAGGCCTAGTCGGAGAATCGTTGGACATGTGCACAGGAGAACCAGCAGCGGCGATTGCAGAACCATTACTGGTTGGATTATATTGATTTGGAACGTGTTACCCAGAGAAGAGCCTCGTTGATTTCCACTATCGTTTGGGATTTAACCTCGTGAGGATTACACTCGGGCTGGCCTCATGGACAGAGGCTGGCTAGCTATCATCGTTTGCTATCGAGCATTGGATTACAGTTATTGCTTTTGCTGCTGATCGTTGGATTTACAAGGACTGGCTTCTGTACGTGAAGTCCCTTTATTCTTCATTGAATCAGACTGAGTATCCGAACATTCCTCTATCCTCTAGACCAGGGGTGGGCAACTTTGTATATGGTGAGGGCCACAAAATGTCCACAATCAATCTGGGGGGCCGCATTGTTTATCGGCAGTCCCGCCAGTAGTACCCCATCACTCAAATAGCCCTAATAGTCACAAGGTATATAAACAATTATAATTTGTTGTAACTTTGTTTTTATTCCATTTCAAATGCATTTAGTAATGCAATTTCAACTTTATGAATTTATAAACAGCTGAATTTAAAAGTATTGCTGTGTAACCCCAAATATATACAAAAATGATCAATTATAATTAAGGATTCTAATAAAATAAATTTATGAACTTAAAGCCCACTGCTCAACAAACACAAAGCAGCATTCCTGCTGCATTTCACAGTAAATCAAAAGTGCAATAATAAATGATTTTGTTAAATGTATAAACTTTTATCCTGCTACTAAACAAAACATTATAACACTGAAATGCATGTTATGGATATGAAGCACTCAGGAATGTTTTGTTTAGTAGCAGGATAAAAGTGTATACATTTAACAAAATCATTTATTATTGCACTTTTGATTTACTGTTGTAGTGAATTGCAGCAGGAATGCTGCTTTGTCTTTGTGTTATTAGTGTTATCTGAACACTACAAAAATAAACAAGTAAAGTGCAAGTAAAGTAAAGTGCAATACTACATGCCTCCCATTGACCCTTTATCAAACTGGCATGACATTCACCCTCGCCCCACAGTGGGTCAATAATGGTTATAATAATAATAATAATAATAATAATAATAATAATAATAATAATAATAATAATAATAATAATAATAATAATAATAATAATAATAATAATAATAATAATAATAATAATAATAATAATAATAATAATGGTCCCCTCTCTACACCTCTCCATCATCCCCCCCCCTCTCTACACCTCTTCATCATCTCTTCCCCCCTCTCTACACCTCTTCATCATCTCCTCCCCCCCCCCCCCTCTACACCTCTTCATCATCTCCTCCCCCCCTGTCTTTAATGAGACACTTGTGGTCTCTCTTGTTGGCGCACAATAGCAGGAATGTCAACTTCAATGTTTGTGCATGCAATCTGCATCAGATGAAATAATGTTTCATCCGACAGCCTGTTTCTCTCCTTTGACTTGATGTGCTTCATGTTTGAGAAATTGCTCTCGCATATGTATGTGCTCCCAAACATACTGGCCATAGAGAGGGCAAAGTCCCTGAGGAGTGGGAAGCGGGGCTCAGGTAGCAGTTTCCAAAATGAAATTCCCCTCTCATTTCTCTTTGCTTGAAAAAAAGGATCTGACTGTAGCTCGCACAGTTCAAGCTGCAACGGTGGGGGCTGCTCTGACACCGTAGCGGTGAGGGGGCCGGGAAACAGCGCTATCCGTGACTGCATGCCGTTGAAATCTTCAAACCGATCATTGAATTGCATTTCCAGTGTTTCAATGTCGCTCCTGTACTTTCCGACGGCTCAGCCATCGGATTTCTGTGTGTAGCTGCAAGTCGCCATAATCAGTGTCCATCTCTTCCAAAAAGGAGACAAACTTTCTATGGTTTAGTGACCTGTTGCCTCCACGAATTAGATTGGTAACCTTGGTAACCAAATCCATAACATGGCTGTATAGTCAAGCTTCTTGGCACAGAGAGCCTCCTATATCAGATAAAAAAAAAGAAAAACGATTTAACGACTCTCGCATATAATTTGACTACACTCGATTCGCATTGGTCATTATTAGTGACCCACAATAGATGGAAATTATGTTAGCGAACTTACCTGATGTATAATGCAGTGCAGCATTGGACACTCAACGCCACTCTGCCTTAGAAGCCCAGCGAATCCTGTGCGTTTTCCTTTCATTGCCGGTGCTCCATCGGTAACAACAGCCGACAGTTTATCAAAACCCCCATATTGCTGCACGGCACTTTCAACAGCGTTTCATATGTCCACACTAGGGCTGACCCCTATTAATCAAATAGTCGACTAATCAATCGAAAGGAGCCATAGTCGACTGCCAACTCTTCTTAGTCGAATACAATACAAAAAAAAAATTTAAAAAAAATTAAAAAAAATTAAATAAAAGAATATTATAATTTTTTTTTTGTTTTTTTTATATATTGGCCTGGGGCCGCATGAAACGTCGGTGAGGGCCGCATGCGGCCCGCGGGCCGCCAGTTGCCCCTCCCTGCTCTAGACCTTACAACTCTGAGAGGAACCCAGTGTCTCCAGGCGGTACCAGCGTTGCCTTCTATAATTGCTATTATACGCCAGGTGGCGTCAACCTAGTACCCATCGTAGGAATCCTGCTATTCCCAGTGACTCATGCTACTGACTGACTTTATGCATATTCTTCGCCATACAAGCGCGACCCTAATTCTCATTCTGTAACCTAATGTTGCATAATAATAAAATACCCTCAAATACTATTTCTTTGTCAATGCCGTGTTATTATGAGTGTTCACCATCTATATTTGATGTACTGTCTGGCCAGTAATTAAAGTACATACCTAGCAGTGGTTTAATCTATCACAATCTTTAATACAGTCAGGGTTTTGTAACCCCTCAGTTACATTATGCCTTATGCCCGTCCGGGTCATAGTACTACTGGATATATGGCGCTGGCTAACGTTAGCATTATGTCTACTGTCGTGAACCATTTTAGATCGGGGCATGTAGAGGAGTTTGGGGAACGAGTAAAATCATGTGCAGGTCCTCTTCTCAGACCTGTGTGGCAAAGCACTGCACACGCATCATGCAAGCTACACGTCGCTGCATGTTGATCAATGGTGGCCCACTCGGTGGATGCACCGAGTGGGCTACTATTGTGCTAACAACGTGCTGCGGCGTCTGGCTTGTTGGCCGGCATGAGTGCCCGATTTGGGGTGGTTCTCTCCTCTTTGTGTGCCTTTGTCCTCGCGGGTGTTCTGCCGGGGAGCTTGTGGACGCGACAATAGTGGTGGTTGTAGGGTGTTTGAGCTTGTAGCATTAGTTAGCTCATAGCTATCGTGTACCACTAGCGTTACGGGCTCGAGCACCTTATGGCTGCTGCTGTTGTCGTGTCCATGGGCTCCCTGGCAGGGTACTTGTGGGGACAGGGGTGTACAGAGAGGAGAGAACCATTTTGGGTTGGGCGTTCATGCCGGCTAGCGAGCTGGACGTCGGGATATGTTGTTAGCACAATAGCTACCAAGCTAAGCTATGTTAGCTTCTAACGGTGTATACACAATACCCAGATAGCAAAAAATTTGTGAATCAACGTTGAAATAGGGTTCAGCAGAAATATTGAATCTATGTTGAAGCCTGACATCTAAATTATATAGATCGTTGTCTATGACCCTAACGTTGAATCAACGTTAGGTGTCAACCATAGCTGATACTATATCAATGTTGATTCAACCATCATCTAAATGGTAATATACATGCATATTTTAGTTGATTTTATATTGAATCAAGGTTAGACATCAATGTTTATTCAACCATAATCTAAATGGTAATCTACATGCACATTTTAGTTGATTTTATATTGAATCAATGTTAGACATCAATGTTTATTCAACCATAATCTAAATGGTACTCTACTTGTACATTTGTAACGTGTACATCTACTTGTAACTTGTAAAGTTAAGGAATCAATACTGATTAATGTACATTTTACATTAAAATATTGCTGCTGATATGTATACATCATAACATTACATGTTTTTTTCCTGCTGTTAAACACACTATTGTTAAATAAATAATAATAAAATTCTTATATGACCATATTTCCAAAAATGTGTGAACAAAAATGACAACATGGCTTTAATATGAAAATAATTTTTTTTCTAGGGTATCAGAACTTAGTGACAGACTTTTTACAAAAAACAAATAACAGACCTTATAACAGGCTTTCATTAACAATATAGCCACTGCCAGAATAGTGACACACATATTGTGTGTGGTGAGCACACGCATTCATGCACAACGAAGACAAGATTGCAATCATTTTAACTATAAACTTATGAGCTCAAAGTATGAGCTCACTACTGACTGAAATGTCCAACAAAAAGCATCAATTGTCAAATAACTAGACACATTAACATTAACTAGACTAGATGTTTGAGGAAATTAGAAAGGGAACAACAACTTAACCCTTGTGTCTGATCAGATTCGTATTTGTTTGATAACTTTGCAGTGATGAGCCAACATAATATGTGGCATAATCTTTTAATTATCTTGTATTTTTTTTTTACTCTTCATAAATTGTTTATTCCACTTCAGCCCGATCATAACCACCACATATTATTTTTTTTGTCATATTTAACAACTCTTTTCAGAAAAGTGGGAGTATTTCATTACAAAAATAATATAAAAAATGGTTATGATCAGGGCTGAAGTTGAATAAAATATTTATTGAAAAGAAAGTGGGAAATTATTTCAACATATTCTTTTTATGGAGTTTTTCAATTTAGTCCCCTAATAAGAGTATAATATTTTAGTTTTCAGACACAAGGGTTAAATATAAACAATGGCATATGATTTGAATTTACACACAGTGGAGCTTAGATGATCTACAGTTGTCCACGACTTATCCTCCAAGGCATCTGCTATATAATAATCTTCAGATTTACTTAAGTGTTATTAGTAGGTTACAGCAGTAAGCATTAGTTTGCTCAGTCAATTATGGCCAATTCGTTTTATATTGTTTAATACAGTTAAATAAATAGATAAATGAAAAGCAATTTTTTTTTATTACCCCCCCCCCCCCCCCCCCCCCCCCCCCCACTGTACCGAAAATAATACCGAACCGTGTCTTCAAAACCGAGGTACGTACCGAACCGTGGATTTTGTGTACCGTTACACCCCTAATGTTTCTATAACTCTCTCCCATATAACTCTCTCCCATACCCTTAACACCAACCGCTGAAGTGCCCTTGAGCAAGGCACTAAACCCCCAACTGCTCCAGTGGAGTTGCTCAGTGGCCAACAGTGTCAGACTGTGGTTGTACTGGGGCCTAACAAAATTAATAGTTGGTTTCAGGTTGGTTGTCAGTTTGGCCATGGGTAGGTAGGGAATTTATTTTATTTTATTTTTTTATTTTATTCTTTCCCACGGCGACTATGGATAGGGAATTTCTTTATTTAATTAAAATGTTCACAACAACATGGATGCATGTACTCTGCCAGCATGTTTAATATCCATAATACTAAATGTTTGACTAAGATTTCTATGAAACTTTATTAATTTTTCTTTTTTTTTTCTTTTTTTTCTTATAATTTTTTCTAAAAACTCATAAAATATATTGCGTCGCACCTAAATCGGCAGGGTCGGTCGGCAACCTGAAACCAACTATTAATTTTGTTAGGCCTGGGCAGCTCCCAGGTGTGAATGGAACTCTGTGAATGTGAAGCAGGGCGTAGCTGAAAAAGAGCATCTGTGCTCAGCGAACCTACCCTGGGTAAATAAAGGTTAAAATTAAAAATAAAAAAAATAAACACTGCAAGAACAGGCTGAAGCATAAGTCATTCAAGTAGATGCCGTCCATGGAAGAACAGTGTCCAGGGTAATTCCTTGTACTGTATGAACCAGGGAAACAGTGTGCTGGGGTACCCCAAGTTTGACTCTGGTTCGCTTGACAATTAAGTTTGGGTCACTTCGGTTCCAAGAACAGGCTGAAGCAGCATATTCAAGTAGATGCCGTCCATGGAAGAACAGTGTCCATCAGGGTAATTCCTTGTACTGTATGAACCAGGGAAACAGTGTGTGCTGTGCTGTGCTGGGGTAGCTGTGCTGTGCTGGGGTACCCTAAGTTTGACTCTGGTTCGCTTGACAATTAAGTTTGGGTCACTTCGGTTCCAAGAACAGGCTGAAGCAGCATAAGTCATTCAAGTAGATGCCAGGGTAATTCCTTGTACTGTATGAACCAGGGAAACAGTGTGTGTGTGCTGTGCTGTGCTGGGGTACCCTAAGTTTGACTCTGGTTCGCTTGACTTAAGTTTGGGTCACTTCGGTTCTTTGAGATGCCTCCCTCCCGGTCTGGCGCATAACGAAGCCACTTCTTGACAGTTTCGCTGTAGTCCTGGTCGGTCAGCTTGGGGTCAAACTGTCGAGCAGCAGCTGATAGACACAAAAATAAAAAAGGGAGGAAGAGAGGTGGGTGAGATGATGTATGATGATAAGAGCACCCGGCCCTCACTTCACACAAGTGCGATTTTTTTTAATCACTCAATTACTCACTCTGTAGGTCTACAGTAACAAGCTACAGTCAGCATCCAGTTAGACTGGACAGGAAAGAGAATTAAGCAATCGCCTAGCCTGACACCATCTAGGCAATACAATGTGTATCCATGCACTTCTAGATCTATCACAGTGTTTAGAGGGTCTATCACACCCTCTAAACACTGCTAGACCCTCTAAACACTGTGACAGACCCTCTAAACACTGATAGACCCTGTAAAGACTGTGATAGACCCGACAAACACTGATAGACCCTCTAAACACTGCTAGACCCTCTAAACACTGATAGACCCTCTAAACACTGCTAGACCCTCTAAACACTGTGACAGACCCTCTAAACACTGATAGACCCTCTAAAGACTGTGATAGACCCGACAAATACTGTGATAGACCCTCTAAACACTGTGATAGACCCTCTAAACACTGTGATAGACCCTCAAAACACTGTGATAGACCCGACAAACACTGTGATAGATCTATCAGTGTTTAGAGGGTCTATCACAGTGTTTGTTGGGTCTATCACAGTGTTTGTCGGGTCTATCACAGTGTTTAGAGGGTCTGTCAGTGTTTAGAGGGTCTGTCCCAGTGTTTAGAGGGTCTATCAGTGTTTAGAGGGTGTGATAGACCCTCTAAACACTGTAATAGACCCTACAAACACTGTGATAGACCCTACAAACACTGTGATAGACCCTCTAAACACTGATAGACCCTCTAAACACTGTGATAGACCCTCTAAACACTGATAGATCTATCAGTGTTTACAGTGTTTGTCGGGTCTATCACAGTGTTTAGAGGGTCTATCAGTGTTTAGAGGGTCTATCACAGTCTTTAGAGGGTCTATCAGTGTTTAGAGGGTCTATCACAGTGTTTAGAGGGTCTGTCACAGTGTTTAGACGGTCTGATACAGTGTTTAGAGGGTCTGTCACAGTGTTTAGAGGGTCTATCAGTGTTTAGAGGGTGTGATAGACCCTCTAAACACTGTGATAGACCCTCTAAACACTGTGATAGACCCTCTAAACACTGTGATAGACCCTCTAAACACTGTGACAGACCCTCTAAACACTGATAGACCCTCTAAAGACTGTGATAGACCCGACAAACACTGTGATAGACCCTCTAAACACTGTGATAGACCCTCTAAACACTGATAGACCCTCAAAACACTGTGATAGACCCGACAAACACTGTGATAGATCTATCAGTGTTTAGAGCAGGGGTGGGCAATTATTTTTCCCGGGGGGCCGAATGAGCAACTGAAAATATGTTGGGGGGCCGGGCCAAAATTCCAAACTCAATTATGCATAATATACATTTTATTTCTATATAAAAAGCAGTAAATGGCATTGTTTTGACCCCTGGTAAGAGTGTATGTTATTATTTGGCAATTAAAAGGTGAGATTAGCTTTCAAAAATATCATTTATTCAAATATAATTTATTTCCAAAATGATAAACAAAATGTGAAACATTAATAACAAAGGGCATTTTGAGTTTCATATACTATTGAAACAAGGATTTTCTTAGCTTTCTAAAGACATCACATCATCTTATAGCAAAAATAAACAAGACATGTCACTGAACTGTGTAAAGAAAAGTGTCCCAGTTTTGTAGCCTTTTTTACTTTACATGCCTATATTAAACATTTAATGTTTTCAGAACTGTGCAAAAAAAAGAAAAAAAAATATCAAGTGTCCCATTTCACTTGTTATATTTCCACATTTTAGTGTTCTTCAGTTCTTTTTTTTCATTCAGTGTGATAAATCCAGTCTCTGTTGAGCTTTAACAAGTCCATCAAAGTCAGGTTGCATGTCTGAGGTGGAGATGCGAAGCACAGCTGCCAGATGTTCATCAGTGAGAGGATCTGTACCTGGACTTGGTAAACGTCATGACTGAGAATGTCTGTTCACATATGTAGGTGGATCCAAAGAGAACCAACATCTTCTGAGCATGTCTCCTAAGCGTATACTGTGCGTGTGAACGTTGACATGAAAAAAAAAAAGTAAAAAAAAAAAAAAAAAAAAAAGAATTAAATAAAAATATTTTTTTTTATTTTTTTTTTATTTTTTTTTATTATCATGTAATCTTTCGCGGGCCGGTCAGAATCATCCCGCGGGCCGGATCCGGCCCGCGGGCCGTACAATGCCCAGGTCTGGTTTAGAGGGTCTATCACAGTGTTTGTCGGGTCTATCACAGTGTTTGTCGGGTCTATCACAGTGTTTAGAGAGTCTGTCACAGTGTTTAGAGGGTCTATCAGTGTTTAGAGGGTCTATCACAGTGTTTAGAGGGTCTGTCACAGTGTTTAGAGGGTCTGATACAGTGTTTAGAGGGTCTGATACAGTGTTTAGAGGGTCTATCAGTGTTTAGAGGGTGTGATAGACCCTCTAAACACTGTGATAGACCCTCTAAACACTGCTAGACCCTCTAAACACTGTGATAGACCCGACAAACACTGTGATAGACCCTCTAAACACTGATAGACCCTCTAAACACAGTGATAGACCCTCTAAACACTGTGATAGACCCTCTAAACACTGTGATAGATCTGTCACAGTGTTTAGAGGGTCTATCAGTGTTTAGAGGGTCTATCACAGTGTTTGTCGGGTCTATCACAGTGTTTAGAGGGTCTATCACAGTGTTTGTCGGGTCTATCACAGTGTTTAGAGGGTCTATCACAGTGTTTGTCGGGTCTATCACAGTGTTTAGAGGGTCTGTCACAGTGTTTAGAGGGTCTATCACAGTGTTTAGAGGGTCTGTCAGTGTTTAGAGGGTGTGATAGACCCTCTAAACACTGTGATAGACCCTCCAAACACTGTGATAGACCCTCTAAACACTGTGATAGATCTATCACAGTGTTTAGAGGGTCTATCACAGTGTTTAGAGGGTCCATCACAGTGTTTAGAGGGTCTATCACAGTGTTTAGAGGGTCTATCACAGTGTTTGTCGGGTCTATCACAGTGTTTAGAGTGTCTGTCACAGTGTTTAGAGGGTCTATCAGTGTTTAGAGGGTGTGATAGACCCTCTAAACACTGTGATAGACCCTCCAAACACTATGATAGACCCTCTAAACACTGTGATAGATCTATCACAGTGTTTAGAGGGTCTATCACAGTGTTTGTCGGGTCCATCACAGTGTTTGTCGGGTCTATCACAGTGTTTGTCGGGTCTATCACAGTGTTTAGAGGGTCTGTCACAGTGTTTAGAGGGTCTGTCACAGTGTTTAGAGGGTCTATCAGTGTTTAGAGGGTGTGATAGACCCTCTAAACACTGTAATAGACCCTCTAAACACTGATAGACCCTCTAAACACTGATAGACCCTCTAAACACTGTTATAGACACTCTAAACACTGCGATAGACCCTCTAAACACTGATAGACCCTCTAAACACTGTGATAGACCCTCTAAACACTGTGATAGACCCTCTAAACACTGTGACAGACCCTCTAAACACTGTGATAGACCCTCTAAACACTGTGATAGATCTATCACAGTGTTTAGAGGGTCTATCACAGTGTTTGTCGGGTCTATCACAGTGTTTAGAGGGTCTGTCAGTGTTTAGAGCAGGGGTGCCCAACCATTTTTGAACCAAGATCTACTTTTTAATTTACCACCTAGCCGAGAGCTACCAGCCAAAATTGTAGATTGTAAGCCGTCATTTAAGGCTTTATAAAAGCAGCATAATGAATACAAATCTGTCAGTGCCGAGTCCGACCTCATCTTAAATAACAAACAGCATTGCTTGTTGTAGTTAACAAGGAGAGGCAGAGTTGATTTTGCAAAAAAAAAGAAATAAAAAAGAAATTATAATCTAATTTTATTAATCAAGATCTACTTGAAATCAGCCCGCGATCTACCCGTCGATCGCGATCGACTGGTTGGGCACCACTGGTTTAGAGGGTCTATCACAGTGTTTGTAGGGTTTGTAATCACTCGTTTAGCATTTCAAATATTTTAATATTTAAATAAATAAAACTTACATCAGCAGTTTCTCCGTAGGCTCCTTGAAGTACACCATAAGGAGTCTTCTCCGAAGCCTCTGGATCATATCTGGCCAGAACTTCCCTGATCTGGGTTGTCCAGTTTCTGGCAGAACTGCAGGATGGTCCGTCCTCTCTGACCCAGGGCATCTTGGATCTTTTGAAGGGCATCGGTGTCTGTCAGGAGGCCAAAGTGGGAGAAAAGCCCCGTCTGAGCGAAGAGAAAAGGCCATTCCTCTTTGAGCTCCACCATCGTTGGTGCAGGCATTTTGTTCAAGTACCGCTGCAGGATGACGTAGGTCCTCTCCATCAGAAGTTCTGCTCTCTGCCCCACCCATCCCTTCCTCTGTGTACAGACATACAAATACATGTAATGAGTACCCAAGTAACAACAATTAAATTTGATGTCGCCACCTCTGGGAAATTGAGTGGCAAACCTTTAATTTCATGCTATCTCATCATTACTCATTCTGAATATTAAGGTGGCCTTTTTGCTTAATGTGGGATGTTTATTCATGTGTCAATTGACCAAAAGTAAAGTAGATTGCATGCCTGAGTAGATGTTCCGCAGATCCCTTTTCAAAGCCCCCAAGGCTTCCTGTCTCCCCGTCCGGTATGTCTGCTGGGCCCCACCTCACACACCTAGGTTTAGGAAGGAATCATAGGTTAACTCAATACTATTGGGGGAAATTATTATTAAATTATATTTTACAAATCGGATACATAATTTAAACATTCAATCCAAATAACCTAAGTTAATCTAGCATGGCAGTGCCCCTGTAACCCCTAATTGCTCCCAATGGAGTGTGAATGGAGAGGACACTGGCACTGTTTTGCCACCCGTACACATACCCGTATTGGTTGACAGGACTTCTCATCAGCCTGGACTCTCCTGCCACTCCAGTGTGTCGTCTTCCCTCTCTGCGGCGTCTAGCCTTCTTTAAATACAAGGAGACTAACACTAAACAGCAAAAAAAATGTATGATGCTGTTAAATGATAAGTTCACAATTTGACTGTAGACCCCTCTACCATGAACCTGAAACACAGAACCAATAATTTCACTCATCACTGCAGTGTTGAGCTTACTTCTGTTCATCACATATGGGACATAAGATCTCTCCCTGTGCAAGCTGTGTAAGGATGATGAACCTTCAACCTATTAAAGAAAAGAAAAGAAAATTAGAATCAGTGAAGCAAATGTGACCACTGTGTTTCTGTCCTGTGTGAATAACGGACACGGGAGTCGAGATGGATGGAGCACTGCTCTTTTACTGAGCTGTGAATGGGACACACAACCAGCAGGTTAACCTGTTTCACCCGAGTGTTGCATAAAATGTGCGTTTTTAATATAAAACGTATTCAAGTATTAACATCACTAACATGTCACAAAAGCATGTAGAATGTATATTATCATCAATACGTTAGTTTAGCAATAGGTTAAAAGTGCCATTAGATAGATTTAACTTTTCGATTGGCTGAAGTATATTCCGAGAGGGCGACCATTTTGGAACTTTTGAACCGTGGGAATTTTTCTGAACTACACTTCCTGGAAGATTATAATGGGATTCAAGGTTCAGAGTTCTGTATGAATTATTTCAATAACTGTTATTATTCGGGATAATAAGCCACAAAAGGTAACGTTTGACAAATTTTAAAACGCAGTATAGTTTCTCTTCCCTATACTATTGTTAACATGTAGGAACAATTAGATCTGAAATTAGTTTCAAAACGGTTGCACTGTGGGGAAAATTTAAAAGTACAGTAGATTACAGTAGATTATTATCTGTTATTATGCATGCCTGGTGATACTAAATCCAAATTGAACTCAGGCATTTGAAAGATTTTGAAAGATTTGAAATATGAAATATGAAATATTTGAAATATTATTATAGAATATGATGCTTATAAATTAGCTATAATAAGGTAATTTATAAGCATCATATTCTATAATAATATTTCAAATTGCATTGGTACGGATGGGAGAATTCAGTACTGTATCTACAGAACCTTCGGTTTAATCATCTTCCCTTTATTAATTTCCTTCGATTTTTTTTACACATGATCTCAAGAGGGGACTGAACGAGATCAGTGGCAGTTTTTAATGTTTGGTCATTATTAGCATGGTGTTATTCACTGTCAAAGATGCAAAGAAAAATCATAATACATATTCTCCTTTGTTTCATCACAATTTAAGCAAGCCTGACACAATATTTCTGACACTGTGAATACATTCCCTGAGGTCCATAGATGTCCCTAGATACCAAGAATATGCAAATTAACCTTTTGATTTTGATTACAGTATTTTATTGTGAAATAATAATTAAATTATGTGAAATATTGCTATGTTATTGTGAGATTACAAAATCTGATGTGATATTACAGGGGATTTTGATTGCAGTATTTTATTGTGAAATAATAATTAAATTATGTGAAATCAAAGGATACTGTATGAATGTCACTGTATAACAGAATTAGTTATCAATAACCTACCTGTATAAAGGTTGTTGCAAATATTTTTTCCCCTCATAAATATACCACTATATACATTCATTTCTTATATTCGTTTTAAAATGACCATTTAACAGTGCTCTGAAAATGCTCTGACAAGATCATTCACTGTTTTAAGCACGAACACATAAGGAAGGGAGGGAGAGAGACAGGCCCTGCATTAGGGCTGGGCGATATGACCAAAAATGATCGATAATTATCGTCGATATAATGTATGTCAAGTTTAATTAACTTATTATGCTGCTGCGAATGTCTCGAGTCGAGTTGATGTCGTCATCAGTCCGCGCACGTTAGAAGTTAGCCGACAAGCGGAATATCTCATGGCAATGTAATAAATATGACACTAAAATACTCTCTTCCGCCACAATATATTGAAACGACGTCCACTGTATACCACACACTACTATGAACGTGGCCTCAGAATTCACCCCGCACACATACTCTGCACGTAAATATATAAAACGTCGCCGTGCAAGCTAGTTAGCCTAGCCAGCCTGTTGTTCCTAAGCGGTGTATTCCATGACAATGTGCTCAATATGATACAAAAATACTCTCTTCCGCCACAATATATTGAAACGACGTCCACTGTATACCACACACTACTATGAACGTGGCCTCAGAATTCACGCCGGACACATACTCGGCACGTAAATATATAAAACATCAGTAGGGAGCAGCTAGCTTAGCACAAGGACTGGAAGCAGTAGGAAGCAGCTAGCCTAGCTTAGCACAAGGGCTGGAAGCAGTAGGGACCAGCTAGCCTACTAGCCTAGCTATTAGCTTCAGCTAGGAGGCACGCATAGCGGTTAATATAACATTCTCTACCATGAAAAAACAAACACACCACTACTCCGCTGGCGTTTGCAATCGAAAGCATACATACAACATACAACATAATCGACATTATTGCCATGCAGTATAATTACTCACCAGTCTTAACGATGCAGAGAGAGACATGAGGTACGTAGCTGCCAGGAAGCTGCCGCACAGGTGCATTCTGGGAGGCGGGGCACAAGCGCAGTGCAGTCTGGGTGATGAGACAATGACGACAAACAGCATATACGTTGAACAGCATCCGTTGATTCAACATTTATTAGATATTGGCATTTCAATCATTAAAATGCAA
Organism: Notolepis coatsorum; assembly: GCF_963971535.1. Lineage (NCBI taxonomy): Eukaryota > Metazoa > Chordata > Actinopteri > Aulopiformes > Paralepididae > Notolepis > Notolepis coatsorum. The sequence goes on from NC_140166.1 coordinate 103,223,608, forward strand.
CCACAAAACAATATTGATTCAATGATATGTTTTCAACAATAGTCAATTGCTTTAGCGGTTAATGGGTGATTCAACATCAATCGTCGACCTTAACCAAAAAGCAAGCATTGTGACCATAAATCAACATTGAATTAACACCTTTTGCTATCTGGGTATGTACAACGACACAATGATTTACATTATTACAAATATGGTAACGTGGTTGTGGCTTTTACAAATAGTGGTTAGCTTTAGAGATGGATGGCTATGATCACGGAGCAATAGTGTTGTTAGGTGAAACAGATACATTTTCATTCGGCTAGTAGTAGCAAGGCTCTCTGCCTGCTGTAACAAGTAACAAGAAGGCTCCTTGCTTCCAGTTCCTGCCACTACTGCCTGTGACTCCCAGAGCTCAGAGCCCCCTGGTGCCCTGCACCTGTTGTGACGACATCATTTCGATTACACGCACACGTTATGAACCATTGATTAAAATATCCACGTGCGTGGTGATTGTGTTTGGGCAGACAAAATGTTTGATAAAAACGCTAAAACTGGGTCAATTTCAATAATCTTTTTTCCTTCTTCATGAAAGTCACCGTTGGCCTAGTCCACATTGTTTATTGAACAAAAATACAACATGCAAGTTGGCCTTTAAGGTGTGGCAGTCAGCTCGAATCTGATTGGCTAGTATAGGTTTTGGACTCTACATACATGAATCACATGGTTGAGGCTGGAGAAAGACACCTACCCCCTGCCTCTCCTCTAGCTGCAGTGAGCATAGTGAGTCTGACAGTGTGTTAAAGAGAGTGAGAAGGAGAAGAGGGAGACATTTAAAAAAATATATATATATATATATATATATATATTTTTTTTTTCATATTTCATATTTGATATTAATTCATATTTTGATAGGGAGGCCTGGCTTCCGTTGGCTTCCATAAGGATTCGCCACTGGCACACCCACAGAGCTGTTCTGTAAGATGTAGGAGTCATGTACACCTCCTGGGAAGCCTGAGACCATGTAGAGCAGTAGCCCCTTTCGTGACTTTCGGTTTGCAAGCCTGGGGCTCTAGTGACCGGAGTCACTTGCCCACACGCCCCGATCACCCAGTAGAGAAACGACCAAGCGTCATCAAGGGGCTCGCGGTGTGTCAAGAATACATCAGATCTGAATTTCAAAGATACCCAGCGTACAATATGGGTCTAACACAGCTTCACGATGGGGTCTGGAAGCTCGGAGTTGCTGATAAACATTTTAAATCATTTTCATAAAACGAGTGTACTCACAGAGCGAACCTTGGCAAAATGGCTGGTGCGTCCAGCGATCACTGCACTCCCTATCGGTCCCTGTTGGTCATTACAACAATACACAGGAGACGCGCTCAGCAGATTCTACCCTGTAATGGCCTATAGGTAATGACCAACAGGGACCGATAGGGAGCGCAGTGATTGCTAAACGCACCAGGCATGCGACAAGGAAAGTTGCAGAAGGAGAAGACGCCATCTTGCTGCCAGAGTTCGCTGTGAGTAGCACTTGTGTTTCCCAACAATGTTTTAAACTGTTTATTGGCAACTCCGAGCTTCCAGACCCCATCGTGAAGCTGTGTTAGACCCATATTGTACGCTGGGTATCTTTGAAATTCAGATCTGATGTATTCTTGACACACCGCGAGCCCCTTGATGACGCTTGGTCGTTTCTCTACTGGGTGATCGGGGCGTGTGGGCAAGTGACTCCGGTCACTAGAGCCCCAGGCTTGCAAACCGAAAGTCACGAAAGGGGCTAGTAGAGCAGTTGGTTCTTGGCGTTGCAGATGATGCAGGTTGATGGAGTGTTATTGCTTTCTGTTGAGATATGGAAACTCATCTGGGGAGGGTGCCTTGATGCGCATGTGCCTAAGGTGGACACAGTGGCGGCCGGTGGGTACTTCGCCACTAGGGGCGCTATACCAAATATTTTGCAAACTGTTAGTACAGTACTGTACCACGCAAGACTCATGGCAAGACGTGAGCGATTCGACTCACGCTCACGGCAATGAATCGGCTCTTATGAACGAGTCGCTCAGCTGTTACTACAACAACACACAACCAGTCAAATAAAGTATAGTCTAGACTCTAATTCACAACTTGAAACACAATATAAATAGAAAAGTTAGAAACAAAACTTGCCCGTCTCCAAACACAGGCAGATCTCTCCCTCTCTCCTTCTCTCTCTCACACACAGCGCAACGTGGAATCGATTCGTTACACAATCAGACCTATTATATACCAAGAATAACTTCAGTATGAGTACAGGGCTGTACACATATTTTGCATATTGTTAAACGAGCCAAGGCTAGCTATTAAACTATCGATATGAATCGAAAATCTGGGACCCTGATGTAAACAAGACAAACGTCTTTCTCTGGTCTGCATCCCCTTAACAATTGTGTGTATTGAGCCGTACTGTATTGTACCCATTCTGCAATCTGTTAATAAAGTTCTCATTCATTCATTCATTCAAACATAGACGATATTGAACAAGCCATAATCCACGTATTTTCAATCCGAGAGAGCTGCAGTAGTTAAATCAATGAGCCATCGACATAGTCAGTGTGGTAAGTAACGTTATTATTGCATCCAAGATTGATACACGGCTGGCTAGGCAGTTGGTAGTCATAGTCTTGTGTTATAAAATAAATAAACAATCAGCAATGTCTCGCTTCATGAATGGCCAGCACAGCAGTAGCCTAACAGTACTGCTCCTAAAAAAAACGATTTACAAACGTTAACGTTAAGCACAGAGAGAGAGAGAGAGAGAGAGAGAGAGAGAGAGAGAGAGAGAGAGAGAGAGAGAGAGAGAGAGAGAGAGAGACTCACTGTTTAGTTGAAACGTCCAGGGCAGGAGAGCTTGATAAACGTGTATAATCCGCCATATAGCTTGTTAGCCAAGTGTTAGCTTAGCTCGTTAGCACAACACTCAACAAGTACATTCCTTTGTCCATTTCCGCTCGAACAGACTGCAAACTACCTGGCGTTCTATCGCCATGCTCTAAGACAAACTCTAACCTTAACCAACTTTGAAAGAGTGCCTAAGCTTAACAGTCTAAAGAACTTACAGTCACGGCAGTGACGGCACGCTCTAAGACAAACAACCTAGACCAACCTAGGAAGCTAGAAGCTAGAATTGGAACATTAGAAATTGGATTCGGCCAATCAGAGATCGTCTCTGTGAAATTCAGCCACGGAAAAAAATACTGGCGTCGGCCTATCAGAGAGCGTCTCCGCGAAATGCGGCTACAGATATTCTTGACGCTACTGGCTAGACCGCTTCAAATCGTGCTCGGATTCCAACATAATAGTCATATTTCAACGCACAACGCCGTATGCACTGATTGGCTGTGACGGAGACAGCGATCAAACTGTGACGCGCACTCAGAGCGCTATCGCTTCTAGCCCGGGCGAGAAATACGAAAAAATAAAAAAAAACGTCACTTCCTGCTCATGAAAATGATGTTTTTTTAATTTAGATAATAACGTTATATTGTGCATTGGAAATACAAACATACTTAAAATTAGTAAATATTATTCATTTTAAACATGTTTATATTATTTATAGGGCTATAAAACACAAAAACGAAAAAGTTGTATTGTCTTCTTCTCTGATTTAACAGCAGCTGGCCAGCAGGTGGGTCGGCGCCCTTGCGCCCACTAGTGGCGAGCCGCCACTGGGTGGACAGTACCTGGACGTGTGGTGGCACAGGGTTTGCACGTCTGGTCCGGCTCCTCAGTGCTGGCTCCAGTGTATTGCACAGGTCTTGGTAGCCTGAAGGCTTCCAGACTCCTGTTTCTTACAATGTGCATACTAAGCAATGTAAAAAATAAATAAAACCAAGAATAAATAATAACAATGGTATATGGAATATTAATAAAGTCTATTCCACTATAGCTATATATCTGTGTGATTTAGTTTAGTTCTTATTTATTTATTTATTGTCATTTGCAGTGTTTGTGCAGTGCTTTTATTTATCACAATGCCTTGTTGAGTCATGACTATAAATGTCATATTTATTATTATTATAATTATTTAATTCAGAGGTTGTCTGTACTGTAGCATCTAACTATATATCTAAATATAACTGAGAGGGCCTACATAATCTTATCTTACACATGTTCTTACACATGTTTTTCAAATGTTCTAATTTGGTAATTGTACATAATTTTATGCTATCACTGTACAAAATAAATGTTTTTTCATGGGAAGTTCACTGTATTATTTTACAGATTACTTTTGTTTTTCTACTTTAAGTAAATGCCATAAAAACACAGTAAATTACCTTTTATCAAAATATTAACCATTAAATAAAGGTTGTAATCTGTAAATGTATTTGATTTTAATGTAATTTGACAGTAAGTATTTGGCAACCATTGATGCCAGACATTTACCGTTTTCTTGCAGCTTTTTTTTCAAGTTCGTGTTTTGTTTTATTTGTCACACATAAGGTACATCTACATTACAGTGAAATGCTTGGTTCTGTATGAGCCTCCTGAGATTGTGCTTAATTTACAAACAAATTCTAAATATATATTTTATTATAATTGTTTTTTTATTATTATAATAAATTCTTTTTATAAATTCTTTATTATAAATAATGTGTATATGTGTAACCTTTCATTAGAGCTCGAGATTTTGACTATACGTTGAAGCGTTCAAGAGTTATAGCGTTTGGAGACATAGGGTCTCCAAGTGGCCATTTTGAAAAAACCCATAGACATACCATTATAAAAAGTTGTGTAAAACACACATTTTCTGTGGTATTGTTATCAACTTTGGACCTGTACTAGATAAGACTTTAGGCTATGGACCCATTTTGGTTTCCAGGTCATACCTATCAGAGACGCCTCTGTTTGCAAGATAATTCAAATGGAAGTAAAAAAAAACGTAGAAACTTAACTTAACTTGACTTAACGAAGGGTTATGTATATAACCCAGTTCTATGAGTTAAATGGTGCGCTCAGCACCTGTTCTGCACTGTACTTCACTTCGTGCACGTGCACTGAATAAAAAAATCCACCATGTACCTTTATATCCCAACATCCGTCTGACCACACCCCCTTCCGCTTACCTTCATAAGCAGGTGTGTGGTCCCCTACTCGCCTCCTTCCCAAACTTTCACCACAAGGCGAGATCAAGGGCCGCAGCGGCGTCCAGGTGCTGAGCGCACCATTTAACTCATAGAACTGGGTTATATACATAACCCATCGTTCTATGACGTTAATGGATTGCTCAGCACCTGTTCTGCAACAGGGGCTGAGCGGGAGCCATAGCCCGACCAATGTACCCCGCTGAGGCCCCGCACAACCATCAGACCGGGGAGGAGCGAGCCCCCCCGACCCTCCCTAATGGAGGATACCCCCCCTATTGGAGGTTCACGGGAGGGCGACGGATCCGACCGTGCGAAGAGGCACTCAAGCAACCCAACGCACAGGGTGAGCAGACCGTGGCTTGACCCCACGACTACACACACGCACAACCCGCATGCCACCCGGGAACGAACGAGGGAACAACCCCGTTACTGCCCCCAAAATCACGGGGTCAAGAGCAAACCCAACCCCGTGGCAAGGCCGTAGCAGCGGAGCGCGAAGAAAGACCCAGATCCACTGAAGGGACTGGGTCCCCTGGAAAAAGGGGGCCCGGAGAGGTCAATGACATCAGGCATCAAGACCCCACCAGGTGGTCACTTAGTGACACCGCCCGCCACATCGCCAGCGTATTCGGATAAGGCCCCTCCAAGAGCGGGCCCTTTCCCCCCCAATAGCACACCGCCTGGCACACTGACCCTGCAGAACAGGCAGTCAGTATGGCCGTAAGCACACAAAAAAGGTTAACCAACGGAAGCAGGCAGCGCACCGGGGAAACCAAGCAACAGGCTGTAACCTGAGCCTGGAGCACTGCGGACGAGACAGGCGCCAAAGGAGTCAGCTGAAAACAGCCGCCCCGGCGGAAGGGGCGTATGCTGGCGTTGTTGATCACCATGACAAAGCCTCCATTAAAAAAAAACCCACCCAGAGGGGTTGAAGCAGAGAAGGCTGACATGATTGGCAGACGTCATGAACGTGCAGGGGCACACTCAACCGGGTAACCCGGGAGTTGACTCTGCTCCAACACACCAGGGAATCAACCACCCTGGCTATACCGCAGTACAAATGTTTCAGTTTTCAAACAAGGGTTATCCCAGGCCTACGGTATCAACGAAACTTTACTTCGGACCGGGCCCGGCGGCACGGGAAGCACAGGATTACCAGAGGAGGTCCAAGACCATCCCAACAGCCCTCTCTTCGCCACGCGTGAGAGAGGAGCGAAAAGAATGGAGAACCAGCCCTAAGCACACGGCACTTGGTATTCCCAGGCGGTCTCCCAACCGAGTACTAACCAGGACCGAACCTGCTTTAGCTACCGAGATCGGACGAGATCGGGCGTGTACAGGTTGGTATGGCCGTAAGCCATTACGATAGTGCAGAGTACAACATGTACCCAACAAAGGGTCTCCATAACGCCTAACCCTGTGACACCCGGACCGACCCGGCATTTTTCCCCCCGAAAAAAGCACAAGTCCCTCAGGGTACCAGAACAGCAGATCTGCATCCCCGGCGGACAACGGGTTAACTGACCTGGACCAGCATGACCAGACCAGTCCCATGTCCTAACCACGCCGACATGCCCACTCCAGAAGAGGGGGTAGGTATGCGTGTCGATCTAAAACATGAAAAGAGGGCGCCACCCAGACGGTCCCCATTTAGACCGTGCTCAGTGGCCCACCCCAAGGGCGTGAGACCCCTCTACCTATGTTCTGATCTATTCCGTTAACATCCCCCAGATATGAACGAGAATTCATCGAGACAACCTGGTAAACTGGCGCTCGGAAGAGACAAAACTCCATCCCAGTTGCCCTATAAAAACGCTGTTTTAACAAGCAACCAAGGCGCACTTAGCCCCTGTGTGATTCTTTAACAGAAACACACCGAGCCAGCACTATGTATGCGTCGAGACCCAAACACATCAATGGATAGTCCAGCAAGACACCAAACATTGTTCCTCCAAGTCGCCTGGGAGAACGACACGGAGCCGTCGTGCTTCATGTACCTTCCTCTTTTTATTCAAAAAAGAAAGAACACAGACCGACATGAATCGCTCGTGACGCAGCCGAGGGTAAAAATTGTTTACATTTTTACATCCCACCACCCTCCCATAGGGAGGAGACGGAAATCCCCAGAGAGACTTCCCACGCAAGCTGTATAGATTGAAAAGAATATATTGCAACATTGAGCTATGTAAAATTAGGGTTTGGGCTCTCCGAGGAGGAGGCACTGAACCAATACACACTCAATAATCAAATTGAATCGAATACACACACAATCGAGCAGGACTCCTTTTTGAAGGTCTACTCACCTTGACAATCTGAGGAGGAGGCTCTGAACTCTGAGGAGGCTCCCTCACAGGGAAGGAGAGTCCTAACACACAGAAGGCCCGAGTAGGAGCTTCGTGAGGAGGAGCCCTGACCACTCCCTGAAACAGATCCATCATATGGACCTGAACAACTCACAGAAGTCTTACCAACAGAGACGAGCACAGTGACGTACTCTATGGCGGGGGAATTTCTGCGGTGCACACGCCCAATTTTCCAGGGCGTGGGACCAGGAAACTCCCTCCCCCCCCCCCCCCCCCCCCTCCCCTCTTACCCTGTAACGTGCCGAACAGGGTAAGAGCCAGGAACCTTGAAGGACAGGAGGTTTTAACCCCTGCCCATCAAAAGGGGAGGAAAGGATTACCAGTTCACCCCTTTACGACCCCACACCCATGATACGATGTAATGACAAAAAAGAGCATGACACAGTCATAGTCAGCTACATGAAGTGTCTAACAGCTTCACACAGCTCATGTGCTAACCTGCTATCTGATTTTTACTAAGGAAAAAACACAGAATAGAGAGGGCCCCCTTAAGAGCCCCGGTACCAGACTTACACATGTGCTTCTGTGGCCAACCTAACCCAGTTGTAGATCACAAGACACACACAACCCTTTATCACAACAAAAAATGCTACAGAGGAACGCCGTTTTTCATAACGAGAGAATACAGAATCCTCGATTAGTATCGGCCACAGGTCTTGCTAAGCACACACGAAAAGCGACCAAACAATCTTTTCTTTAGGAAAATATAGTTTCTCAAGCGGTTAGCACAACCCCAGCAACTAAGCTAAGGGTTACATCGTATCCCCACAAACACAGTGACACAATATATTGTAAACAACATGTCTGAGAGGAGGGTGGGGAAGCCCCAGGGAACTGGGGGGATCACCCCTCCTACCTTACCCTTGATACGGCCCAGTTGAACAGGTAACTCTGTTAATATGTGAACACACTGTTCATTGTCATTACAGGCTGAGAAAAGAATTCATTCTTCACTCATATGTCACTAAGCATAGCTTTATAGGTTAATTAACCCCCTTAGTTGTGAGTACACGGTACATGAACACACATGATGTTCTCAACACAACTAACCAGATCATTTTTACACATGTAACAACAACCCGATTTGTATGGAGAAGAAGCTATACCAGTGACAAGACAATTCACACACAACACGCGTCGTATCCTCAATGTATTGCAGCAACACCCGTTTTGGAAAACATCGTTATTACAAAACATTTAGAAGGGAAGGAAGAAGACGTGTTTAAGGTCTGGTCGGGACCTTCCTACCGTGAGCGCAGGCCAAGCACACTGCAGTCTGGCTAACGGGGCACCGACGGTAAACACAGCATTCCTGTGTTGACGACAAGGGCAGCGTTGCTGCGCCACCCAGCCGCTACGGTTCTCCATGTTGACGCAGTCCTCGCCGGCCGGCTCCCAGTAGGATCGACTAACATCCTCTGTCAAAGATGACGTCATAGTCAGAGTGTTTAAGGCATGTTATAGTCACAGAAAACGTTCAACAGTGTAGCATTAAGCTAACAGCCATTCGGCTGATAGCAACAAGCTAACGTTTCCTAGCCTAGTGACACAACGGGCTAGCGCCGCAGCTAACAGCTGACTGGCTAACAGGTAGGCCACAACTAGCACGCAAGCTAAGCATCTATCACCTGAACTGTACAACGACATAACAAGCCACACTTCAGACAGGCCGCCGTCTGAAACCCTCCTCATTCTTTAAGAGAGAAGAGAAAAAGAGATGTCAACACAGTTTACAACGGTGATTTTACCAGACATCCGGCGGAGCCAGCACAAGTCCCATCTGGGCTGCAGCCGACTTGAACATGGATTTTCCGATAACGAACATCCATGCCCACTTTTCCTTGTTAGGGTATACTCTCATTTGTATATGAAAGATGGGGCCTACACGGGACAGAGAAGCATCGCTCGTCCAGAGAATCCTGGGATCACCAGTTCCTGGTCGCGGCCCACTAGTTGACTATAATGGGCTTCAGACCAAGATCCTCCGCCGTCGCCTAAAAGGCTGAACAGAGGACCCTAATCTGGGGCCAGCTTTCGTAAACATTGTCAGCTAGCCCCCATAGCACTAACAGACAAGTGGTGCTCGCAGCAAACATTACTCACCCAGGCTTGAAAACCAACCAGTCCCTCACAACAGACTTCCACAGTCCAGCTGCATAGCAGGAGGGTCAAACCCATCCAGCCGCAGCAAAGGAGGACTGCAGTTTGGGGAGTATATTAGCGACGCGAGCCCCTAATACGAAAAAACCGGTGGAGGTTTAGAATGATCATCATCTTCCAGACACTCCAGTGACGAAGACAATATCGCCGTAGTTTCTCGAAAATAGTGAGAGATAAAATAAAGATATGATGTCAACGTATCTCCTGTTTTCCAACTTTCTTCTACTAACAACCTTGTCAAGTGGGGATCTAACGAAGGCACGTCCTTGTGGTGAAAGTGAAGAAGGAGGCGAGTAGGTGACCACACACCTGCTTATGAAGGTAAGCGGAAGGGGGTGTGGTCAGATGGATGTTGGGATATAAAGGTACATGGTGGAATTTTTTATTCAGTGCACATGCACGAAGTGAAGTACAGTGCAGAACAGGTGCTGAGCAATCCATTAACGTCATAGAACTTAAACATTTTAAAAGCACTCAGAGTGATTCTTCCTGTTGTGGATGAAAATTCATAATCTTTCCTTTCAAAATAGACCAGACTCATGCATGTGCTATAAGTATAAAGTATAAATTACTTTGGGTATGCAATTTTAAGAAGTTAAGTGATGTTGCGTTTCTTTTTCAAATGTAGCCAAGCGGTAAGACCCTAACCCTATCAAAACCACAGTCAAAGTGTATATATTCAGCACTACGTTTGTATACCAATGATTATAAGTGTTATTAGCGAAATATGAGCTTATAAAAATCTCTGCGCATTGCACCGGAAACCGGATGATTTAGACATGCGGACATGACGACGTCATGGACGTCAACATTTCATAAAACTACACTACCCAGCTCACACCAGGCAGCTGCTGTCAAAGCTGCAGCCGCTTAACATAAAAAATAAATATTGACGTTTATATCTCACATAAAATACAACGTATATTGTTTCTTTACCTTTCTGTGAATATCTAGGAAAAAAGAGCATCTCAATCCGGTAAATATTGCAGAGCTATGGACATTATACAAAAGTTACTGTACTTACAGTAGATTTCATTCACGGTATTTGCTGCCCTGTACCGAGTACCTGGTGGCACTAAATCTAGATGTAACTCTGCCATAGGAAAGAGGAGATTTGGGCCGATCCATAGATGTATGACTTGGCAATAATAATAATAATAATAATAATAATAATAATAATAATAATAATAATAATAATAATAATAATAATAATAATAATAATAATAATAATAATAATAATAATAATAATAATAATAATAATAAGGTAATTTATAGGCCTGATATTCTATATTCATATTTAAAATCGCATGGGTCCGAATGGCAAGATTCAGTATTGTATCTACAAAAAAAATACGCCATCTGCCCTTTGTTCATTTGCTTAGATTTTTTGTACACTTGACCTCGATTGAGGCCGTATTTCTCGAAGTGGGGTGTTTGTAATTGTACCAGTAGAGTCGAGGATTCTATCTGCCTCCATGAGAAATACATAGGGAAGAAGACGCATCAGTGCTATTTCAACCTTTTAGAGCAAGAGTCCAAACTTTTGACGTTGGATTTTCTTACAATACGCACCTAAGCCTTGAGAAGGAGGAGTACACCACCCTCATTGGACTCATCTCTGGTGGGGATGAGTCTGCCTACAGGTGGGAGATTGACCATCTTGTGACCTGGTGCAGCCAGAACTTCTTGGGAACCATCATCTCCCATGACCTCAAGTGAGAGCTGAACATCACAGCCAAAGCAAATTCCTTGTATGTGAAAACTACTTGGCAATAAAGACCTTTGTGTAGGAGGAGAGGAGGAGGAGAGTACATTCATATATCATATTGTATATAATAATAACATCATTATTATATATCAATAAGGATATATCATCAGTATGTAAGTAGTTGTCATTCTGTTCATGGTTTAGAATCAGACATCTGGCGCTATCGTTTACCTTTTGTCTACTTGAGTCATTAGAGAAATATCATATTATTAAAGGTTTTTATCAGATGGTCGACAGATCTTTTGCATTAATTGTTGGGGAAAAACTAGTAACTGTGTATGTATGTGCACGTGTGTTTGTGCACAAGTCACAATAATGTATTCTGTGCAGTGTTGACAGGTTTGACGTCTCTCTCTCTCTCTCTCTCTCTCTCTCTCTCTCTCTCTCTCTCTCTCTCTCTCTCTCTCTCTCTCTCTCTCTCTCTCTCTTCTCTCTCTCTCTCTCTCTTTCTCTCTCTCTATCTCTCTCTCTATCTCTCTCTCTCTTTCTCTCTCTATGTCTCTCTCTCTCAGCCTCTCTCTCTCTCCGTCTCTCTCTTTCTCCGCCTCTGGGCTGGCTGTGCATGTGTGAAATCAGGAAGTGGAAGAGATCAAGCCAAACTGACCTGGGAATAATACTGACACCTCTCACACCTCCCCCGGTGTGTGTGTGAGAGAGGAGGAGATAGACTAAGGGAGTGTGTGGAAGAGAGAGATAATGGAAAGATGAACATAGATCAGATGGAGGAATAGAGAGGAATAGAGCGAGAAAAACACAGGGAGTGATATACAAACACAGGGAGTGAGACAGAGAGAAAAACACATGGAGTGAGACAGAGAGAGAAACACAGGAAGTGAGACATATAGACAAACACATGGAGTGAGACAGAGAGAGAGACACAGGGTGTGAGACAGAGAGACACACAGGAAGTGAGACAGAGAGACAAACACATGGAGTGAGACAGAGAGACACACACAGGGAGTGATACAGAGAGAGAGAGACAAAGAGAGAGAGAGAGAGAGAGAGAGAGAGAGAGAGAGAGAGAGAGAGAGAGAGAGAGAGAGAGAGAGAGAGAGAGAGAGAGAGAGAGAGAGAGAGAGAGAGAGAGAGCGAGAGAGCGAGAGAGAGAGAGAGAGAGATTTATCACAGAGAGTTATCACAGAGACAAACATTGGCTGGCCTTCTACCTGAATCTGTCACACACACACACACACACGCACGCGCACACACGCACGCACGCACGCACGCACGCACGCACGCACGCACACACACACACACACACACACACACACACACACACACACACACACAGAAGCACAGAAGCACACACACAGAAGCACACACACATACATCTTGTGATCTATGCACAAAAGTGAGCAGGTGAAATGTTGACAGGTCAAGTATTTAAATATTGTTGTCGTCTATTACCAGTGTTGGGTATGCGTTACTGTAATTGTATTACTTTCCCAGTAATGAGTAAAGTAAGGCTTTACTATTTCCAAAATGTACTAATCCAAGTAACGCTACATTACTGCATTTCATCATTGCCAGAATGAAATTTGTTTTTTGTCCTCCTATAATGTTAGATTACACTTATATGCGGTGCTCGATAGATGACGTGTGCACGCGGACTGGCAGGTCAGAGCAAGGACACGTCGGCTACTAGCCAAAAAGCAGCATGGAGGATGATGACGTTTCAAGTTCAAGTTCAAGTTTCTTTATTAGTTGTCATACAAAAATACAGAATACCTTTATATGAAATGCTTTTTCCTGTTCTGCTCCTGAGAGTGTGCTAGATACAAATTAAATATATAAGTCAAAAAATAGAAGTCAAAAGTGTAAACAAAAGTGTTCAAAACAAAAGTGTTCAATATACATATACTGTATACAATACAGAGTAGACTTTTTTTTAACTGAGTTACAATACAATATAAAGTACAATGCCGAAATGGGATGAGGTACAATTTAGGGTAAGGTGCAATGAGGTATGAGTTGTAGTGCAAAACTCTTTACCAATACATATAAATATAAAGTGTGTTAAAGTATCTAAAGTGGGTAAAGTGGGTGCTACAGTGAGTTGTTTATTTAAAGGGAGTGTGTGCGTGTCGATGTGTGTGCTGTGAGTGTATTTGATGGTTTGTTACAGAGTGTTATTGAGCATCCTGATGGCCTGGGGATAGAAGCTCCATCTGTGCTTGCCATGAGACTCTGGTATCGCTTGCCTGACCGCAGCAGTTCAAAGAGGCAGATGTTTGGGTGTCTAGAGTCTTTGATTATTCTCTTAGCCTTACCCATGCAACACTTGTTGTAAATGTCTTGGAGAGTGGGAAGCCCACCTCCAATTGTGTGTTCGGCTGAACGTGCCACTCTCTGTAGTCTGCTACGGTCTTGTGCGGTGCTATTCCCAAACCAGGAGGTGATATTGCCAGTCAGGATGCTCTCTATTGTGCATGAGTAGAAGTTCTTAAGGATCTTCTGACTCACTTTGAACGTCCTTAGGCGCCTAAGGAAGTAGAGGCGTTGCCGTGCCTTCTTGATTACACTGTCAATGTGTGTGGTCCATGTCAAGTCCTCGGATATGTGGACTCCGAGGTACTTAAAACTGTTCACTCTCTCAACCGGTGCCCCGTTGATACTGAGGGGGCTGTAGTCCCTGACCCCCGATCTCCTAAAGTCCACAAAAGAGAGGTAACGTTGACACGGCAGCACGACAATGTGAAAGATGACGCACCTAACACTGACAGGAAAGCTTCTACCAGTGCCAGTGAAAGATGTAAATAAAACAACACAAACTGGATCTAAGATCAGGCAAACACCACCCTGGAGTGAGTTGCTGTCCTGGAGTGCTGACCGGAGTGTCGGACGTCCCGTGATGAAGGCCGGGAGGATGCGACCCTCTCTGCGTGCCCTCCTGTCTCCCTGTCTCCGACGGACTCGTAGTGGTGACCGGAGTGCTGGACGTCCCGCGATGATGTCGGGGAGGTTGCGACCCTCTCTGCGCCGCCCCCTATCTCCCTGTCTCCGGCTGTCTTGGAGCAATGACCGGAGCGTTGCATGTCCCGTGATTAAGACGAGGAGGACGCGACCCTCTTTGCGCCACCCCTGTGCCTCAAATAGATTCGCTATCAGCTCTATCTTTAATCTTTCAAAATGTTCAGTTGCTATCGCTATCAGCTCTATCTTTAATCTTTCAAAATGTTCAGTTGCTATTGCATGCACTCATCTGTGTTTCACTACACACTTGGGTGCATGCTTACCAACTGTTAGTCTGCAACACTACTAGACATCTAAGAAGGGAGATCCCCCCTTGAATGGCCCTTCTAAGGTTTCTCTCCTCCACACTGCCTGTGGAGCATTTTCCCCTATTGTTAGGTTTTAGTGAATTTTCCTTACCTTCGCGTGGGGTATGTCTGGGAGTGCTTGCATTCTTTCATTTATTTGCATTTATTTTAAATTTGTTGGACCTTATGGTGTTCTTGTTCTGTTCTTGACTTATTGTTATGTTTCTTCTTGACTTGTTTAAAGAAGACGTGTACGGCCCATGGGGACATTAACGTCTGTTGTCGGGCCTTACAAATAAATTTGATTTGATTTGATTTGGAGAAGGTCTGAAGAAGCTTGTCGCTGGGTATAACGTCCAGGAGATGACACCTACTTCCTTGGTTGACTCACATAGAGAAAATACTGTTCGAATATTGCAGGTTTTATGCTAATATAAGACTATCCATAAAAGTATCTACAGTATCTATAGTCTGCCATATCTATAAATTCTACCATATCTATCTATTCATAAATTCCATCTATTGTAAATTACTTAAACAGTGCCTACAATGTACTTATCTACTGTGTTAAAACTGATTCTATGTGAATTGAATATATGACACTATGTGTGCCTATGTAAAATCTCATACATTCCTGTGGACCTATACAACAGGCACCTGTTGAGAGTCCGTTCTAATAAGCTCAGTTCTAATTGAGCTCAGTTGTAATCCAATCCTACCTAGCTGACCAATACCTACTCCTTTATTTGGTCTTGTGTCAGTCTTGTTTCTCTGATTCTATTTCTGAAGATGCATTTCCATTGGCTAATGGACGAGATATAAGTCACTTGTTACTTTCTGCTCCGGGCAGAACCTAGAATGTCTGCCTGTTGAAAATGACCACCTGTCTGTAACTTATGCTGATTCACTTCATGGAATAAAACCATTGAAAGATGTTCTACCTTTCATTATTGGATATGATTGACCATGACAATTTGGATATTGAATATAGTCAGATATGCAAGTCAAATTGAGTGAAGGCCCGACTGGATTATGTGACAATTTATAAGTGAGGATTATTTCACATTTAGGATGGAATACCTTACAATTTAGATTTAGACAATCGCGCTTCGGGGAACCAAAAGGTCTAGCTTATGTCAAGTTATCCTGAAAATGATCCGGCTAACTCAGTTAGCCAGGTACGAGGAACAGGGCCCTGCTCTATATGAAAAGTGTCATGAGATAACCTTTGTTGTGAATTTGAGCTATATAATATAATATATTTATTGTTTTACATATTAATTATATGGTCAATGTTGATACCCCTTTTGTTATATATTTTCTTCTTTCAGTGGATGTGAGGCATGTTCCCTCCATCAGTCAATTCTTCCACCTTAGAAACATAGCTAAAGTACGGCCATTTATAAATCAAAAGGATACTGAAAAAGGGATTACATGCCTTTATCTCAAGCCAACTCGACTACTGTAATGCACTCATCACCAGCTTCCCCAAAAAAAACACAGAATTACTCCAACTCATTAAAAACTCTGCAGCTAGGCTATTAATTATAATTGTGCACCAAAGCTATGGAACACCCTACCTATGGACATTAGACTATTTTTATTGCACTGCACTATTGCACTATTTTACTCTATTATATTTTACTCCTTTATTACTGTATATTTAAAAATTACCATATAACTGTCAGAAACCATTGAGTTGATTGAATATATGACAAATACATATGGCTCTGACAGCACTAAACATCTAAAATACTGCTGTGCTGTAGATGAGAAGAACAATTTTATTGCACTGCACTATAGCATAATTGTATTCTATTTTACTAACAATTTTATTGCACTGCACTATTTTACTGTGTATCAGTGCTAAACAAACAAAGAGGCATATTCAGATCTTAGATCCTCATATGAAAAACTATGTGATTTAATGTTCTATGCCTTACCTTGACTTTGTCTATTTCGCTGCTATCTATTTTATGCTTATTTTATGTCTGCACTTTATGCATTGCTCTTGATCTGCCAATTCTGTGCTCCTTTTATGCCTGTCTTATTTTACTGCTGTGAAGCACTTTGAGCTGCAATTATTGTATGAAAGGTGCTATACAATGCATTTCGCTCCCCATCTCGGCCCCGGATCTCATCCAATCCTAAATCCGCCCCTGCTGCGGTTGTTAAATTGCTCCGTTCTCCGCTTGTCATCCTGCCTTTACAAGCATCAACGTTTTATATTTAAATATTCTGACTTTGTTTATTTTATATCAGATGATAGATTGACAATTGTTAGCTGCTAGCTTGTCATCATGCCATTTACAAGCTTCAAAATTGTATTAATCATCTGAATCTGGCGAAGAGAGTTTGATATTCTGAAAGACAAGACTTTTCATTTTATTTGTTTATTTAAAATCAAACAAAACCCCAAAATGACAAGAACATCTATATGTTGTTGGGAATAAAGGTTCCGCACGGACGTTATACTGTGTTGCTTTCCTGTCGGCAAACTAGTCAGTTAGCTAGTGACAAGACAGAGTGTTGTTGTTGTATCCAATGCACAATAAACGTTTAGCGTTGTCTTTTGACACCCCACCTCAGACTCCTATCCTTCGGCAATACAATGTTGACATAAATCCACATTTATCTAGAAATGATATATAGCGTGATATGTGGATCATTTCCAGATATATATAACTTCATTTCACACAACCAAACACATTGGGGTCAGGGTTCAGTATGAATGTCCAGAAATGAACCAAGCTGAACTGAATTCAGATGAACTGAGATGAACAAGACTGAGGTAAACTGTACTGAGGTGAAATAAGCTGAACTAAATTGAGTTTAACTGAACTGAGATAAATTGAACTAAAGGCTCAGCCATAGTCTAGAGAAGTACAGGGTGCTACATTATGGAGACGGACGGCAGTCCAAGCGTACTGGCCCTTTGATCCACCCATCTCCTTTGATCCGTGCGCGCGCAGAGCCATATTGTATACAAAAGCATTGGTACGCACAGACAGAAGAATTTAGGGATGCACAGACACACCTTTCTGACCATTTCACAACGCCGCACCAACACTCTTTAGTCATGCTGAACACTTTCATCTTTCTAGCGTAGCCGGATCTGTACTTCCTGTGTTCAAATACAGTGACTTTGAAAATGCATTTAAAAGCTGAGACACAGGCTCAAGGTGATTTATCTAATCACTTACCATGTTCTGGTGCACAGACACACATACAAACAGGCACGCCCCCAAACACACACACACAAACAGGCACACCCCCAAACACACACGCACACACATACAGGCACACCCCCAAACACACACACATACAGGCACACCCCGAAACACACACACACACACATACAGGCACACCCCCAAACACGCACACACACACGCACACACACACGCACACACACACACACACACACACACACACACACACACACACACACCCACACCCACACCCACACACACACACACACACACACACACACACACACAGGCACACACCCAAACACACACACACACATACAGGCACACCCCCCAAACACACAGACACGCTTTCACACTCTTGCCATAATGCACAACGGAGAAGCTTCTGACGTCTCCTCTTTGTATTTATGATAAAACACAGGCCTTTGTTTTATCATACCAAAACTTGACCGCTCCATCTCTTCTTCCTCTCCGCCTTCCTACACCTACATCACGCTCCTCCCCTACAACCTCCACCCTGGGCCCCTCCCTTCCCCCCGGAGTGAGAGTGTATAATGCAGCATCCATTACCGGAGAATATGCGATGCCACCCTTTGGGGTTAGAGGGAGGAGAAGGAGAGTACTCTCTCACATCACATCACATCTCTCTCTCTCTCTCTCTCTCTCTCTCTCTCTCTCTCTCTCTCTCTCTCTCTCTCTCTCTCTCTCTCTCTCTCTCTCTCTCTCTCTATCATTGCTCCTTTACTGCCTTGTTTCACCCCACTACTACCCAACACCCCCTCCCCCTCCTACTCTGAACCCCCGGGGCAGGTATGAGGTTAAACACCTGAGCTCTTCTGGATGGAGTGGAGAACAAGGAGAGGTGAGAGGGGAGGGAGGGAAAGGAAGGTGAGTAGATGGAGGAAGTCAAGGCTAAAAACACCAATCTTCAGAGAGGAGAAAGAGAGAGAGAGAGTTGGGTGGAGATGAAAGAAGAAAAAGGGGTGCACATCTAAATACAGAGACACAGTATTCATAGTGGCATTAAGATATTAGGAGTTGTACTTCAACAGGTGAAAAGTATACACGTATGCAATAGATCCGTCAGCATTCAGAAAATAATGATAGTACTGTAGCTACTCTAGCTATGCTGCCATGAAAGTTGTAAATGGCATGCGCCGAAGCTTTAGAGTTTAGATGATGAGCAACACCATCTCTCCTTTCATCGACTTGTCAAAAGCGGACATGGTGGAACATTGTATTCTGATATGACTTATTGACACTGTTCTGTTTTGATCATGTTGTAGTAGTTTACAGTAACTGTAGTAGTTTGTTAACTACTTCACATATACGACTCAGGCTACCAGTTTCAGGGTCTTACAGGGTCCCCCAGGATTCAGTTCTGGGCTCACTTTTATTTACTGTATAATATATACAAAATGTCCCAAAATGCAGCTTTCCATATTTATGTACTGTATGTACAGTATGCTCGCCTGGTAAACAAGTCAGGTTGTCCCCCTGCTTCCCCCCCCCCCCCCCCCCCCCATCTATGGCGAGCTGCTAGGGCTGGACCTCTGGACTTGAACTGTGCTGCACTGTATCCATGTCCCCAACCACTGCACTTTACTATCTTATTGTTGTCTCACTGTTCTGTCCTGTTTTGCACTTAATTATTTATTATTATGTTTATTCCTATTTGTGAAAAAAAAATCATGCACTGTAATGTCGAATCACGTTCCATTCGTTTAATACAATATGGTGAATAAAGTAATCTGAATCTGAATCTGAATACATACTTGCATTGTGTTATTCTTATTGATAGAGTATACATATGTCTCACCTGTCTGGCAGAACATACCCTCACCTTTATTTGTTATTCATATATTTGTATTGTAATTTATATTACCCTCCCTCTACTGTTGCACTTTGTATATCAACACTCTCACCACTGTTACTTTTTCATACTCACTATTATGCTGGCTTTTATTGTGTAGGCTATTGTATTGTTCTATTGTGTATTTTATTGCCATGCTGGGTCCAGGGGGCAAGACCCAATAATTTGCTCTTTTTGTATGAGAATATGACAAAGATGCAACAATAAAACTGAATCTGATCTGACTGAGCTGGTCATGCCTGTAATCACTAGATAGGTTAACTGTCT
>NC_140166.1:103243809-103276309 GCF_963971535.1 Notolepis coatsorum
ACCATGCAAGGTGCCAACCTGCTTATTGAGAAGTTAGGGGACACTTTGATATGCTGCCAGGAGGAGCCAGAATCTAACCGGGAACCTTCCGATTACGATAACCCAAACGACCTCCTGAGCCACTGTCACCCATATATAACATTTATAATATATAAGTCATGCTTTTCAGGCTGATTCACAACAACTGATTTATCTTCTTCATAACATTTTATAGAGGCCTTTTATTCCAGGAGGCCTAAAGCAAAACAACAAAACAAAAATATAACATGATATAAGGAGTTGATTGAAGGTAGTGTAGGAGAAAAAAAGTATAGTGAAACCTGATATTAACATATATATATATACACAGTATATATTTATAGTATATATATATAACATGATATAAGGAGTTGATTGAAGGTAGTATAGGAGAAAAAAAGCTCATTCTCCTCTTTTATACATATCAAAAGTCAACTAGTGGTCCATGTGACACACACTTATATAAAATATTGTTTGATATTAACTAAATAAACAAATACAATAACTATCACAAAAAAATCACTGAAAACAAAGCCAGGCTTCAAACTATGCTAATAGTGAACGTTGTTCTGTTCTGCTGTAGGACATGCTCTTCTACAAACCTCTCCTGTTCTGCATCAATGGGCTGTAGGACATGGTCTTCTACAAACCTCTCCTGTTCTGCATCAATGGGCTACTGTAGGACATGGTCTTCTACAAACCTCTCCTGTTCTGCATCAATGGGCTGTAGGACATGGTCTTCTACACACGTCTCCTGTTCTGCATCAATGGGCTGTAGGACATGGTCTTCTACACATGTCTCCTGTTCTGCATCAATGGGCTACTGTAGGGCATGATCTTCTACACACGTCTCCTGTTCTGCATCAATGGGCTGTAGGGCATGGTCTTCTACACATGTCTCCTGTTCTGCATCAATGGGCTGTAGGACATGGTCTTCTACACATGTCTCCTGTTCTGCATCAATGGGCTACTGTAGGGCATGATCTTCTACACATGTCTCCTGTTCTGCATCAATGGGCTACTGTAGGACATGGTCTTCTACACACGTCTCCTGTTCTGCATCAATGGGCTACTGTAGGACATGGTCTTCTACACACGTCTCCTGTTCTGCATCAATGGGCTGTAGGGCATGGTCTTCTACACACGTCTCCTGTTCTGCATCAATGGGCTACTGTAGGGCATGGTCTTCTACACACGTCTCCTGTTCTGCATCAATGGGCTACTGTAGGACATGGTCTTCTACACATGTCTCCTGTTCTGCATCAATGGGCTACTGTAGGGCATGATCTTCTACACATGTCTCCTGTTCTGCATCAATGGGCTGTAGGACATGGTCTTCTACACATGTCTCCTGTTCTGCATCAATGGGCTGTAGGACATGGTCTTCTACACATGTCTCCTGTTCTGCATCAATGGGCTACTGTATGACATGATCTTCTACACATGTCTCCTGTTCTGCATCAATGGGCTACTGTAGGGCATGGTCTTCTACACATGTCTCCTGTTCTGCATCAATGGGCTGTAGGACATGCTCTTCTACACATGTCTCCTGTTCTGCATCAATGGGCTACTGTAGGGCATGGTCTTCTACACATGTCTCCTGTTCTGCATCAATGGGCTGTAGGACATGATCTTCTACACATGTCTCCTGTTCTGCATCAATGGGCTGTAGGACAGATAGAGAGAGAGATACTTTTAAGCTATGGGCTTTTCCGGTCAAGTTCAGTTGAGTCTTGACAGTGGGACAGGGAACATCAGGAAGGGAAAGGCACCCCTCCTTTGGGAACGTTGGAGGAGGGGATCCATGAGGAGGCCTCACGACCAAGAGAGATAGAACTTATTTATTTAGGTTATTTATTTGTTAGACTTTTAGGAGGTTTCAAAAGAGACCAGACTCATGCATGTGCTATAAGTGTAAAGTATATATATATATATATATATATATATATATATATATATATATATATATATATATATATATATATATATATATATATATATATATATATATATATTAACCAAAAATGCAAGTTCTATACCCATATAGACTAAAAGGCTATGAAATATATATTTTTTAAGTGTGTGGTTCTCTTATGTGATATTGCTGTTGTGCAATGCTTGAATGTACGCTAATGCTTGTGAATGTGTGTGTTTGCTAGTGTGCATATACATATACTGTGTGTGTGTGTGTGTGTGTGTGTGTGTGTGTGTGTGTGTGTGTGTGTGTGTGTGTGTGTGTGTGTGTGTGTGTGTGTGTGTGTGTGTGTGTGTGTGTGTGTGTGTGTGTGCGTGCGTGCGTGCGTGCGTGCGTGCGTGTGTACGTGCGTGCGTGCCTGTTCGTGTGTCTGTCAGGGCTGTGTACTGGGGGGGTTTGGCAGTACTCTGACATTTTCCTACTCTGACATCTTGTCTCAGTTCATCTCCCAAGCCAGCGGATGGACGGAAGCCCTAGAGGGACACAGCGGCACCAACGACGCAAACTTTGTCTTTTTGTCAGCACCGGGGAAGAATCCTCCAGTACATTAGTCGCATGCATGCACGCACACACACACACACAAACACACACAAAAACACACACAAACTCACACAAAACACACACACACACACACACACACACACACACACACACACACACACACACACACACACACACACACACACACACACACACACACACACACACACACACACACACACACACACACACTGAGAGTTTGTCTTTTTGTCAGCTCCAGTGTAGGATCTTCCACTACATTAGTCAGTATGGTAACAGAGTAATACTGTTCTGTACTGCTATAATCTACAGCTGAGAGTGATGTTCAGCAGTAATGGATAAGATAAAACAGGGTAAGGTATGATAAGATAAGATATGATAAGATAAGACAGGGTAAGGTATGATAAGACAAGACAAGACAAACAAGACAAGACAAGACAAGACAAGACAAGACAAGATAAGATAAGATAAGATAATATAAGATATAATAAGATAAGACAGAGTAAGGTATGACAAGATAAGATAAGACAAGATAAAACAAGATAAGAAAGGGTATGATAAGATATGATAAGAACAAATAAGATAAGACAGGGTAATATATGATGAGATCAAAATAGGTTGAACTTGATTTTTCAATCCCTTCCAATAATCTGCATGTCCTTGATGTTTTGAATGGAGGTAGGTATAATTGCTTCATTGGCGTCCCAGGTGCACTCCCCTCCGCTCTTATCCCTCATGTGGGTTGATGGTCAAATGCTGACCAATTGGGATCATTTATTTTCAACCACAGCTAATTGCTGCTTTGCTCAGCAGCCTCTGACAGTGACCTGAGAGTGACCAGCATCCTGGTGATTGATGTGGCCAAGCTCCACGGGAACACCTGTGTTCTTTAGGTAGTTCCAGGATATACAGGGACTTCTATGAGTTTGACCACAAGATCAGTTCTGGCCTGAGATTGGTTGTGTTGATCTCTGGTGGAAATGTGAGCTTCTGGTCTAGATCAACTTGCATTGTCCAGTCCTAGCCAGGCTGTGTCCAGTAGGTTTGATTCCCTTCTTGCAGATTTTGTCCTGCTGGTACAAAGGCAATGATGTTTGCAAAGCCGGATGTTGGTGGAGAG
This sequence comes from Notolepis coatsorum, assembly GCF_963971535.1. Taxonomy (NCBI): domain Eukaryota; kingdom Metazoa; phylum Chordata; class Actinopteri; order Aulopiformes; family Paralepididae; genus Notolepis; species Notolepis coatsorum. Next base: position 103,247,442 of record NC_140166.1, read on the forward strand.
AAGGTGTTGGTGGTAGTTATCCTTCCTTCCAGGAACAGACATCAGGACCTCAGCTACCACCCGGTTTCCTTGTGCCATGTAGGTTGACTTGGCCACCTATCCCATGCTGCACCTGACCTACAATGTCTCCATGCCTGAGATCAGATTTGGCCTCCTCCCAGTTGTCAGTCTGGGTGCAGCTGCTCGTATCGTGGCATCCTGAGACTCAGTCAGGGTCATTTCCGGCCTTGCATGCATTTGGATTCTTCAGTGAGGCTAGACATGGGCGGTTCCAGAGCACTGTTCCCATACAAGCCAATACCACTGAGGCATTGTGTCTTTGAGCATTAGGAAAAGCGCTATATACATCTGATGTATTATTATTAGGAATGGTAGGCTTTTTAAAATGTTTCTCATCTGGGTAAGAGTTTCTTATCTGGGTAAGAGTGCTCTCGACCACTCTTAGAATTTGGTCTTTCCTGAGAGAAAAGCAACAATAAGAAAACATTGCTGAATCCCGGGTAAAAACAAAATAAGAGGAAATGCTTTAAGAACTAAATCTGTTCTTATATCGCTTCATGAATGAGGCCCAATGTGTCCACATTCTTTGGCAACAGAGAACTTCTTGATTTGTTTACAATAAATCCAGCTTTCGAAAAGATGGGCTCTGAAGGGGTTGAAGTGGCAGGGATGGAAAGAAAACGCTTTGCTACAGTTGCCAACTTAGGATAACTGTGCGCATTCATTCTCCACCAGCCTAGCGGTCCACCTTTATCAGTTTTGGTTCTGTCTTTTAGAAAGTCATCCAGTTCACTCTTTGCAGTGACCACTTCTCCATGGGGTGCTGCATCTTCATCCATAGACAGAAGGAGGTTGCATTCTCTCTCTCTGTCCGTTTTAGGCCTCTTTTCTGCTGAAGCCGACTCACTGCCTCCTTCATCCCCGTCGTCGTCAGTTGGTGGCGGTGCCAGGCGCTCAGCCAACGTAATCACCTCCGTGTACACATGTTCCTTTTCCGTCTGAAAGTCGCCACCTCCTATCAATTTCCTCCACCAGTTTACTTTTCAGAGATTTTGTGGTGGGACTGTCACTGTCGTCATCTTGCTCTAGATGTATTTTTTTCAAATGTGTCAGCATTGGCGCTACTCCAGACAAGGACACATTTTCTTCTTTGACAAGAGTTCAGTCAGAGTGATGAAGGGCTTAAGCATGGCAACAGTTTCCTCTGCGATGACCCCACTGGGCTGTTGTCAGGTCCAGTGTTCGGTCAGCTCTTTTGGTGATGATTGGGTCAGACAGGACAGCTGAAATGGGCCACCGTTGTTCGAGAAGACGCTCCAGCATAAAACACGTCGAGTTCCAGCGTGTTGCGACTTCTTGGATGAGTCTGGGACTTGTTGTATGTTCTGTTTTTTTTTTAACGCAGCAGTTGCTTTCGCACTTTTCTTAAAGTGTGCCACAAGTCGCCTTGCAGCAGCCACGGTACGGTGTACAGGGTCGTGTTTTAGTGCTGCATTAACGCAAAGCGCAGCACAGCGCACCCCCCTGACAGTCCCCCACACCTCCTTCTCCTGCAGCTTCTGAGTGCACAGAATCATATTAGCAGCATTGTCATGCACAACCGCAACTCTTTTCTCTGCAGGTATAGCATATGCATCGACCGCCTCTCCAAGTCTCTGTGCAATATTTTGAGCTGTGTGACTCTCCTCCATTGACTTAGTCTCTAACACACAGTTCATTCCCCAGTCATTATTTTTTATATGAGCTGTCACCGTCATGTACGCTTCCATCTGTAGACTGGTCCATATATCTGTTGTGAAACTTCTCAATGTCGCTGCGCACTTCATCCCGTAAGCATCTGTGCTGATCTGTAAGCCCATAGGAGATACTTTGCCTCTCTTGTCGGCAAAGTATACGCTGGCTCCAGTGTTTTGATTAGGCGTTTAAACCCTTTCCCTTGCACAAAATCTTATAGGTCTCATGTCTTCCGCAAGAAAAAAATGAAAGCCTTTTGCTTATGGCTTGCTTTCTGCTTTCCGTAAGCTTCTTAGTCAGCGTGTCACCAATGGATGTTTGTTGTAAGCTGACGGCTGACATCGAAGCATCCGTTTTTTCAGACAATGCACCTACAATAGCAGATGATTACAATTAAATTAGCCAACTTGGTAACACAACATTAGCCACAGCATAGGCATAGCCTTATTAATGTATTGTGTGGCATTGTGTACAACGATACTTACGTTTTTCAGGTGATTTGACAAACTCGTTGTAGAGTTATGATATGCCAATTTCCTCTGGCATATCTGGCACTCGGTTTTTTGGGTGTTGTCTTTGCATATTTTAAAGTGTAACCACACGCCTGATGACTTCTTCGACATGTCTGCTGCACATGTCCTTGTTGTTTTCAACACAGATAATCTCCACATGCTTGTTGTAGAGAGGTGGAATTAATGAGGCGCCGCTTACTTTCGTTTCATTGGAATGGAGGCACAAGATTTTGCAAAAAAAAATTAAAAATTTAAAATAATTTATTATTATTATTATTTTCTTTTATTCTAATTTTATTTTCCCGTTCGAATCCCATGCCCATCGAACAAAGCTTCGAAGCTTCGAAATATTTAAGACAGCCCTAGTTCTAAGCATGCTGAAAAGCCTGGTTTCTGTACACATGTCAATCAAGTTGTTCTGTTTCAGGTTGATTGATTGATTTGAAAATTTTTATGAACAGATTGCAGAATGGGTACAGTACAGTACAGCTCAATACACACAACTGTTAAGGGGACCAGAGAAAGACTTTTGTCTTGTTTACATCAGGGTCCCCCATTTTCAATTCATCATGAGTTGAAATTAATTAATACAAATCTGATCCAATCAGATAGGGATTACACATTTTGAACTCCTGGGCCCAGGGAACAGCGGCACAAGCCTGAAAACTCAACTCATCAACAACAGAGACCTGTGACACGTGTCCTATACAACTTTCATTTCATAGTATACATACAAATTCGAATGAAAGCCCCATTAGTTGCCTGTCGTTAGCCCTTTCAGGTGACAAAATCCATTCAGCGGTTCTCGAGTTACATGCCGATATGTGAGGCTTGCATGAAGTACATGGTATTGCGCAAATATTACTCCCGACTCTTGGGGCTCTAGTTCCATCAATCATTTGGCGATCTCGAAAATGCTTGGACAGGGTTGTATTCAATGAGTCTAGCTTTCCAATGATACCCCACCTGGAGATGTACGAATCAGGGATCTAGGTGAAAAGTCACGAGCAAAAACAGGAAGAGAAAAACCGCAGCATTAGTTGACGTCTATGAGAAAACTGAGCTTTTCTTTTGTACACAGTTTACCAAAATCACTCCTAATCACTCATTTCTGAACGGATCTTTATGATCTACATAAGACTTCAGGCTATGGATCTCTGGTGTTTTTTAAGCCTCCAGCCATTCTGGGGAAATACTACTTCTGGACTACTACAGACAAACGTGAGTAACAAGTTTATCTACAACTCAAGTTCTGACTTATGTTACTCTATTTCATTAGCACTAAAGGTGAGTTTTCCTTATTGTATCAGAAACTCCAGAATCTCATCTTTCAAAAGAGACCAGGCTCATGCATGTGATATAAGTAAAGTATAGTATTTTGGTTTGCAAAAAAAGTATGCAGTCCTCAAAAACGAAAATTTAAATGGCAAATTTTGGGGTTTATTACCACTCTTAAATTAGCTTTAAAAGCAATTCACACTGAACTTTAAAGTGGGTATATTTTGTGCAAATAATCCTAAAATAATTTGTACACTTTATTTCTAAATTGAGAACACAGGTTAGCATAGAATCAGCTAAGCAAGGTACCTGTTTAGTTAGCTAGCTACAGTAGTAATACAGCTAGCCTAGGCTAAAACATACTGCCATCAATAAAAGCACTTGCAGTGTACAAAGATTGAGTTTGTTTTAACAATTATGCATTACTAAATACTAATAGTGTATTTAGTAATGCATAATTGGTAAAAACAAACTCAATCTTTGCTACTTCAAAGAAAGCTTGATGTATTACCTACCTCACACACAGCAGTAGGATGCAGGGTTACAGCTCAGACTGCATTAAGCCCTCTGGCATCTGAACATTCAAGAGGGGATGTGTCTAAAACTGAACATTTTAATGGATGGAATATTGTAGTGACGGGGCTGCTCAGAGTTGTACAGTAGCTCACACTTTTGCGTGACATTATTTAACCGTCTGGGTCAAGTTTAGACCATTGAAAGGGCACCAATGGGCACATCCTCTAATTTTCGCCACTCAAAATGCCATTTTAGCGTGATATTTTCAGCTGTGGGGGCACATAGTCAAGTTTAACCATTGGAAGGGCACCAATGGGCACATCCTCTCGCTTTTGCTACTCAAAAGGGCACTTTAGGTTTAGCGTGATGTTTTCAACTGTGGGGGCACATGGTCAAGTTTAGACCATTGGAGGGGCACATCCTCTAGTTTTTTCACTCAAAAGGGCACTTTTGCGTGATGTTTTTCAACTGTGGGGGCACATGGTCAAATTTAGACCATTAGAAGGGCACCAATGGGCATGTCCTCTCATTTTCGACACTCAAAAGGGCATTTTAGCGCAATATTTTCAACTGTGGGGGCACATGGTCAAGTTTAACCATTGGAGGGGCACCAATAGGGCACGTCCTCACGTTTTTGCCACTCAAAAGGGCACTTTAGCACAATGTTTTCAACTGTGGGGGCACATGGTCAAGTTTAGACCATTGGAAGGGCACCAATGGGCATGTCCTCTAGTTTTCGCCACCCAAAAGGGCACTTTAGCGCAATGTTTTCAACTGTGGGCGGGGGCACATGGTCACGTTTAACCATTAGAGGGGCACCAATTGGGCACATCCTCTAATTATTTCCACTCAAAAGGGCACTTTTGCATGACATTATCCGTGGGCCACTTTTTAAGTTTAGACCATTGAAAGGGCACCAATGGGCACGTCCTCTAATTTTCGCCACTCAAAATGCCATTTTAGCGTGATATTTTCAGCTGTGGGGGCACATAGTCAAGTTTAACAATTGGAAGGGCACCAATGGGCACATCCTCTCGCTTTTGCTACTCAAAAGGGCACTTTAGGTTTAGCGTGATGTTTTTCAACTGTGGGGGCCCATAGTCAAGTTTAGACCATTGGAATAGTACCAATAGGGCACACCCTCTAATTTTTCACCACTCAAAAGGGCACTTTAGCTCGCGTTTTTCAACCGTGGGGGCACCAGGGCGGGGGGCGCTGTCGGACTCAGGGGGGGTTGGCAACGTATCGAGATGCGCATCGCATCTGCCTCAGTGATGGAGATGAACATCCCTACTCCAGAGGGCTCAACAGCAACACCTGGCGTCCCAGGACACGTCCAGAGGGTTCAACAGCGACACCTGGCATCCCAGGACACCTCCAGAGGGCTCAACAGTAACACCTGGCGTCCCAGAACACCTCCAGAGGGCTCAACAGTGACACCTGGCATCCCAGGACACCTCCAGAGGGCTCAACAGTGACACCTGGTGTCCCAGGACACCTCCAGAGGGCTCAACAGTGACACCTGGCGTCCCAGGACACCTCCAGAGGGCTCAACAGCGACACCTGGCGTCCCAGGACACCTCCAGAGGGCTCAACAGTGACACCTGGTGTCCCAGGACACCTCCAGAGGGCTCAACAGTGACACCTGGTGTCCCAGGACACCTCCAGAGGGCTCAGCAGTGACACCTGGCGTCCCAGGACACCTCCAGGGGGCTCAGCAGTGACACCTGGTGTCCCAGGACACCTCCAGAGGGCTCAACAGTGACACCTGGTGTCCCAGGACACCTCCAGAGGGCTCAGCAGTGACACCTGGCGTCCCCCTCCCCTTTTATCCCTCCTGTTGGTTGATGTTGAGATATGAGATATGAGATATGATAAGACAGGGTAAGGTAAGATACGATAAAATAAGATAAGACAGGTCAAGGTAAGGTAAGATAAGATAAGACAGGGCAAGGTAAGATAAGATAAGACAGTGTAAGATATGATAAGATAAAATAAGACAGGGTAAGGTATATAAGATAAGACAGGGTAAGGTATGATAAGATAAGACAGGGTAAGGTATATAAGATAAGACAGGTTAAGGCATAATAAGTATGGCTGGTTTTACGTAAAACATTTTACGTAAAAAGATGCTCTTGTCTGTCGGCTACGGGCTGCGTTTTGTTTTCGCCGATCAACCAATACATTCTTGGAAAGTTGAATTTGCCGCCTTTCGGTCGTCACCACACTCAACCTATTGCATGATTACATTCTCAAGTTACAAGACGAAACATCTGACCAGAGTCATTTGACAAGCCATTCGGATGAGTGACCAGGTCCGGTTGTGAACGGTTCTGAACTGACCAGTGACCAGTGCATTATATACAGTATATATTATTCCTAAAATTGCTGCACTTTGTTAAAAATTGCATTGATCTGACTGTTGGTCTGTGTAGTAGCTAATAAACTAGATTTTGCTGCTTAAACGTATGTATCATCATTATTATTATTATTATAATGTATATTCGTTGATTTACTCGTATAGATTCACTCGTAATTTCAGTTAATTAACTATTAAGTCTTGAATTAAATCGATAAAAAATTTGTATCGAGTCCCACCACTAATAATAAGATAATACATAAGATGGTATGTGTAAAGTGTCACAGCCAACTAGTGACACTGGTTATTATGACATCCTGTTCTTATATATGATTATGAGGAATGTCTGTAGATTCTTCCTCACACTTGTGTAAAACTGTGAGAACTATGGACTGTGGACTCGGGAACAGTAACTTGTGTACACTACAATATCTTGCATGATCCTGGAGAATGGAATCAATGGAATCAATGGAATCAATACAATAGGTTTATTGTATATATTTGTTTTAAATCTAGGCATATGTTACTATAGGTGTATAAGAGACGGCGCTCACTGGAAAACAGGTTGACAAGCCAGGAGTGAATTGAATGCTAACGTGAAGCTGCCAAAACGGCGCCCACTGGAAAACGGGCTGACAAGCCAGGAGTGAACTGAATGCTAACTGGATGGCTACCTAGCCCGAGGCTACATGAGGCAACCAAAACGGAGCCCACTTGGAATGCAGGCTAACTAGCCACAAGCTAATGAGCTGGCCCTAGCCAGACGAGAACTAACTAGCTGCCCACAGGCTAACAAGCCAAGAGCGAATTGATGGCTAACTAGCCGAGAGCTAACTAGCTCACCATCGGCTAACAAGCCAGAGCTAACTGGAAATGAGCTGGCCCTAGCCAGAAAAGAGCTAACTAGCTCCCCACAGGCTAACAAGCCAAGAGTGAATTGATGGCTAACTCGCCAAGAGCTAACTAGCTCACAACAGGCTAACAAGCCAAGAGTGAATTGATGGCTAACTAGCCAAGAGCTAACTGGCTCACCACAGGCTAACAAAGCCAGGAGCTAACAGCAGGCTAAATAGCCGGAGCTAGCAACCGACGCTAGCTCAGGAGAAGCTAGCACAAGAGAAGCTAGCACATCAGATGCTAGCTCAGGAGGAGCTGGCGCAACCAACGCTAGCTCAGGAGAAGCTAGCACAAGAGAAGCTAGCACAGGAGATGCTAGCTCAGGAGGAGCTGGCGCAACCAACGCTAGCTCAGGAGAAGCTAGCACAAGAGAAGCTAGCACAGGAGATGCTAGCTCAGGAGGAGCTGGCGCAACCAACGCTAGCTCAAGAGAAGCTAGCACAACAGATGCTATCGCATCAGACGCTAGCTCAAGAGAAGCTAGCACAACAGATGCTAGCACATCAGACGCTAGCTCAAGAGAAGCTAGCACAACAGATGCTGGCGCAGCAGACGCTAGCTCATGAGAAGCTGGCGCAGCAGATGCTCGCTCAGGAGATGCAAGCACAAGAGACGCTAGCTCGCATGTTGAGACATCTCAAAGGACTAGAGATCCCCGAAAGGGCCTCAATGGCCCAAATGATGGAAAGAGAAGTAAGGACCCCCGGTCAAGTTCCAGGGGAAAACATGGTGGAGAAACTACTACCACAGGTGCGAGACGGGAGCCTGTCTCTCACTGCTGCAGCAGAATCAGTCATACATGGAGCACCTATGCAAGGATAAGGCTTACTGCTTGAAAAACTATTCATAGGTGTCCCAGGGGGTAATCTACTGGCAGCCAAATGCGCAGTATGGTCACGAGACCAGTTACGTACCGAATGTAGGTTGTATGACCAAGTCAAAAAGCTTTCTCACAACAAACACAACAAGGGGGAAAGGAAAGGGAAGAACCCACGAGATGAGAAGGCTCAACTTCGGCCTCCCAAAGCCCAGCAACAGCCACCAGCTAAGGCTAGAACAAGGAAAACGGAGTCTTCCGACATCAAATACCTCTCTGCAGACGATTGGGGGGCACTAACCCCAGAACAGCAAGCAGAGATGAGGGCAAAAAGGGAGAAATCCAAAGCCCGGAAGGAGAATCAATAGTATCCTTACCTTCTGGGGCCCTGACACGTGACACTCAAGCAAGTGCACACTGCACTTGACATTCAGCTCATCTGTCAAGAGGAATGATATATAGTGTTATTGTCATTTTGTATACATTTTAAGTATACTATGTAAAGATGTCTGTCTTTTCGCTAAAAAAGAGGACGAAAGAATTTCTAATCTATTTCATTCAAAAGGGATTACCTGACAGTAACTATTTTGGTAGGTTAGCACCCGTACCAACCATATCAGCTGCATGAGATGTACACTCACCGGCGCCTATGGATAAAAATTTTGACTCTGCAAACTCTCATCAAGCTTAGCACCTTGACGCGGGGGGACAGAGCGAGCATCAGGGTCTCTGTGTCCGACGGGCCTATCAGATTTGTGGGGGCTTGGAAGCTTCAGCATACAGGACGCTGTGGTGCTTAGGCGGCCAAGTCACTGGTTTATAGGTCTGTCAAAACGGATCGGAGGTTCTGGGGCTTAGAACATGAGTTCAAGCGAGTTGGGCTGTATACTAATTGAATAGGTATTAACAGCCAAAAGAATATGAACTGAAATAACTGCTGTCAGGTGCCTCTGGAGTAGAATTAATTACAGATTTGAACGAAACCTAAGTAGCAGGCTCTACTCAAAGAAAGAATCACACTTAAAGTATATTTTTGTGATTGCAGTAAAAGTTTACTCACGACTAAAAAGTAACGTAATGTTTACTTAAAGTCAAAAACCTAACGTAGAAGGTTCTACTCAAAGAAAGAATCACACTTAAAGTATATTTTTGTGATTGCAGTAAAAGTTTACTCACGACTAAAAAGTAACGTAATGTTTACTTAAAGTCAAAAAAACTTAAGTAGCAGGTTCTACTCGAAGAAAGAATCACACTTAAAGTATATTTTTGTGATTGCAGTAAAAGTTTACTCACGACTAAAAAGTAACGTAATGTTTACTTAAAGTCAAAAACCTAACGTAGAAGGTTCTACTCGAAGAAAGAATCACACTTAAAGTATATTTTTGTGATTGCAGTAAAAGTTTACTCACGACTAAAAAGTAACGTAATGTTTACTTAAAGTAAAAAAACCTAACGTAGAAGGTTCTACTCGAAGAAAGAATCACACTTAAAGTATATTTTTGTGATTGCAGTAAAAGTTTACTCATGACTAAAAAGTAACGTAATGTTTACTTAAAGTCAAAAAACCTAACGTAGAAGGTTCTACTCGAAGAAAGAATCACACTTAAAGTATATTTTTGTGATTGCAGTAAAAGTTTACTCACGACTAAAAAGTAACGTAATGTTCACTTAAAGTCAAAAAACCTAACGTAGAAGGTTCTACTCGAAGAAAGAATCACACTTAAAGTATATTTTTGTGATTGCAGTAAAAGTTTACTCACGACTAAAAAGTAACGTAATGTTTACTTAAAGTCAAAAAACCTAACGTAGAAGGTTCTACTCGAAGAAAGAATCACACTTAAAGTATATTTTTGTGATTGCAGTAAAAGTTTACTCACGACTAAAAAGTAACGTAATGTTTACTTAAAGTCAAAAAACCTAACGTAGAAGGTTCTACTCAAAGAAAGAATCACACTTAAAGTATATTTTTGTGATTGCAGTAAAAGTTTACTCACGACTAAAAAGTTATGTAATGTTTACTTAAAGTCAAAAACCTAACGTAGAAGGTTCTACTCAAAGAAAGAATCACACTTAAAGTATATTTTTGTGATTGCAGTAAAAGTTTACTCACGACTAAAAAGTAACGTAATGTTTACTTAAAGTCAAAAACCTAACGTAGAAGGTTCTACTCAAAGAAAGAATCACACTTAAAGTATATTTTTGTGATTGCAGTAAAAGTTTACTCACGACTAAAAAGTAACGTAATGTTTACTTAAAGTCAAAAACCTAACATAGAAGGTTCTACTCAAAGAAAGAATCACACTTAAAGTATATTTTTGTGATTGCAGTAAAAGTTTACTCACGACTAAAAAGTAACGTAATGTTTACTTAAAGTCAAAAAACGTACGTAGAAGGTTCTACTCAAAGAAAGAATCACACTTAAAGTATATTTTTGTGATTGCAGTAAAAGTTTACTCACGACTAAAAAGTAACGTAATGTTTACTTAAAGTCAAAAACCTAACGTAGAAGGTTCTACTCAAAGAAAGAATCACACTTAAAGTATATTTTTGTGATTAAAGTAGCGTTTACTCACGACTAAAGGGTAACGTAATGTTTACTTACAGTCGAAACCTAAGTAGAAAAACAGGTAACAGGTCACCTGAACTAGAAGTAACCTAATGTTAACTTAAAATCAGAATAAGCCCTGCATAAGTCCTGCTACTGTGACGGAAGTGGAACCAGCGTAATAATACAGGCTGGTGTTATCAGCAGGAGCTGAGTCTATAAGAGGCTACATAGCCTGAATCTACAAGCAGGCTAACTAGCCAGAGCTAACACCAGACATAACAGTCACTAACTACACAGTCTGGACCGAGACAAGCACAACACAGGGTTGACCCCCTGTGCAAGAAGGAAATGGACGGAAACAACAGTCCGAAAGGCCTGTGAACAATGTGCAATGGTAAGGGGGACAAAATCTGAACCAGTGCCATCGGGACGAATAGCAGTATCTGAAAGCAGGACTGAAACTACTGGAGGAAGCGGGTGTAATGGCCCAATACTCTGTACCCTACCAGCCCAATACGAACGGGGTGGCAGAGAGAGCTATACGCTCTATAAAGGATCAGATGATCAAAGTGAATATGTTGCGATCCTGGAATGAACCGACCTCCCTCCTTAGGATACACCAAGGAGACCGACAGTACAGTTCGGACCGGAAGGATCAGAACCTGCCCTATTTCGGGCCAGGAGCATTCTTAGATGGGGGGGGGGTCCCCCGGAGTAAGTGGACGACGCAGCGAATGGCAAAAAGGAATATACTGACCCAGATCAGAACTCAGAAATGGAGGAAGACCGGGATAGGTCAAGCTCCAGAGCATCCTCAAGGTCCTCACCTAGACCTCCTAGACCTCCTAGACATCCTAGACCTCCTAGACCGGACAGAGAGACATCGGCCTGGACCCAGGTTACAGGGCGACGAGAGCCCTGAATGGACCTGAAAGAGAGAAAAGAAATGAGTCCTCTGTGGACCGTATCTGTGATGTCCTGCGAGGCCTACGGACAGGGTCACACGACCAGGCCAACCACACTTCAATAGAGGACTGCTGCTACAATTCTCGGGAACCCGTGGCGTCGCCCGAGAAGTGACAATTCAACCTACCTCAAACTATGGGAGAGATCCAAGAGGTCAGAGGGGGTGACCCCAAGATGACCAAGATGACCAAGATGACCAAGATGACCACAAGATGACCACCAGGTGTTGTCTTCAGGTGCGTTGGCCGGGAACAACAGATGCAAGTCTTCCCGCCGGATACCAAGCAACAACGTGACCCCTATCCTGTCGAGCCGTCCAGCCAGGGAACAACAGATGCAAGTCTTCCCGCCGGCTACCAGGGTAATAGGGAACCAAGATGACAGAGGGGGTGTGGAGAGTCACAGCCACGTGACCCCGCAATCGCCATCTCGTCCCCCAGTACAGACGCTATTAAGACAATGGAAAATGACCGACCAGGATGACAGAGGGGGTGTAAAGTGTCACAGCCAACTAGTGACACTGGTTATTATGACATCCTGTTCTTATATATGATTATGAGGAATGTCTGTAGATTCTTCCTCACACTTGTGTAAAACTGTGAGAACTATGGACTGTGGACTCGGGAACAGTAACTTGTGTACACTACAATATCTTGCGTGATCCTGGAGAATGGAATCAATAAATCTAGGCATATGTTACTATAGGTGTCTAGATGTGATATGTATTCTGGCTGGTAATGCCCAGTCAGAAAGGAATTGAGAAGAAACACGTTATGTGTAAACACATGTTAAGTGCCACAAGTCAACTAGTGACACTGGTTATTATGACATCCTGTTCTTATATATGATTGGAGCTATGTATATGACCTGTATACTCTTTATACACTTATAATGCAGGAAGTGTATTCACTTCACTTTGTATTCACAAGTGTACACAGGCCATTCTCTTCTGCCCAACATGCAGTAAGGAGTTACCCTTAGGAATGCGGCCATAGAGACAGCGCCTGCATGCTGCTCTGCACAATGAAAAACAGCAGGTTGGCACACATGTTAACCCTTGCCTGTCCAGCATAGAGTAGACATATAACCAATGATTGGTACAAGTATGTGTATATATATGTATATACTGTATATACTATATATATGTACTGTATTATACATGTATGTGTATCTGTATATATCTGTAGTATGTGTTGGGCTATGTACTATATACTCATGCAAGAAGTGTGAATTGCTTTCACTTCAATACTGTTTGGCCACTAAGGAATGTAAAGACAACCTTGGGGCCTCTGGTATCCTGTTAGTAACAGATAGGGATTTACCAACACAAGGTAATCTGTTACTTCTCCAGTAGATGTAACGACTAGAAGGGGAGGAGTCCATCCTTACTATATATTGTACGTTGGTTGGCTAGTGAAATGACATCACAGTGATATCACTGTTTTTGGGCCAATAGAACAGAGGTCTTGACATGATATAAAAATGACTGCTCCCATTCGATAGACCAGAATTTCAGAGTTTTCCATGGCAGGCACAAGCCGTGTCAGGCCATTGCGATCTTAGAGATAGGATGTTTTGTTTTATATAATCTTTTAAACTGTAATGGATATTTCCAATACAGTGCTTTTTTGTACCTTTCTAAATAAAAACAGCTTTTTATAATATCTTTTGGGTCCTTGGACTGATTTCTGCCAGCAATGTGCCATGATGCCAGCCGACGCCCTGATTTCCTATGGAGGGTGACTATGAATGTACTGTAACCTAATACAGATTGAATCAATTGACTGGTTAATGCTTTTCAGCTAAAAGTTATATATATATTATATATATATATATGCTATGTACTGTATAAATAATATACATGGCAATGTTTGTTGTTTGCGGGTTCCGGTATCTCTGTGTCCGACGGACTTTGTCGAGTTATGTGGGAAATCGATCGTCTAAATCACTGCAGGATTGGATGGTCGGTCCCGCTGGCAGAGGAGGAGAGGAGGACAGGAGGTACTGGGGCGTGCAAACAATGATTACGTGTTAGTACAGTGGTAATACTTATTAACAAAGTAGTAATACAACCAAGCTTTCAAATGAGCAGTATTACAAGCCCTTTCGTAAAATCATGATAATAATGATGGTAATAATAATAATATAATATGTTATTATAGTCTATAAGAGTTCTCCTAGACATACATTCGTTTTTTTACAAACAAGAAGAGATTAACAACTCTTCATGATTACATTTCATATCAACTGGATATAACTAGACCAGTGACTTGAAGTAATCTAGACAGAAATAGTAATTGACTCGAGAACTTGGCGAGTTTAGCACCTCGCCGGGGGATATCGAGCGGCCGCAGGCTTATATCTCGAGTAGGTGACTGAGATATATAGAGACAACCTGTAGCATTTAACAGTATGATAAGACAAGATAACATAAGACAGGGTAAGCTGTGATAATATCATATAAGATAAAACATGGTAAAATGAGATGAGACAGGGTAAGATATGATAAGATTAGATAAGACAGGGTAATATGATAAGACAGGGTAAGAGGTATGATACGCTACGATGAGACAGGCACCATACAGCTACAGTATGTATAAAAACGTACAAGCAGTGAATACAATTGGAGGACTGGAGGAATTTGTCGTAGGAGTTGTCGTAAGGGGGCAGGTAGGATGGACTAGGTTCAAAGCAACAATAAAACGTGTTTAGGTCATTGGAGAGCTTGGGAGTGCTTTTTCTTAGAGTGTGCACAAGTTGAGTCAACTCTATACTTATTGGGAGTTGTTGGACCAGTTTGGTCTTGTACTGGGACTTGGTAGATGTAGTAGATTGAGTTGGTTTTAGCTAGACAGTATGCATCCCTGTTGCTCTGTCTGTGATCCTGAAGGTTGAGGTTTCCAGCTTCCTGAGCTTCTAAGGACACAACGGTTAAGCATAATTCCCACTATAATAATCTTCATTTATATAACACCTTTCATACACGGAGTGCAACTCAAAGTGCTTAACAGAGACAATTCTTCTTTAAACAAGTCAAGAAGAAACAACACAATAAGTCAAGAAAAAAAAGAATACCATAAGGTCCAAAAAATTATAATAAACTCAAAATAAATAAATTAATGCATGTATGCATGCAACACTCACAGACATACCCCACGCAAAGGTAAGGAAAAACTCACTAAAACCTAACAATAGGAAAAAAATGGACCACAGGCAATGTGGAGTAGAGAAACCTTAGAAGGGCCATTCAATAGATGGTTTCTATCTCAAGCAAGTCTCCTTACAGAAAGAAATGTACGAACAATGTCAACATAGGAGTCAAATCTATTGGTTGCACATCTGAAGGCAATGAATTTAAAGAATTATGCAAAGGCAAAACTGTGTCCTTAAGATTTATATGCTATATGAAAACACTGTCTCCCAAAGGAGATTAATAAACTAGAAAATGATAAATGTATTCACATGTTAACATTTATATGTACTGAAACTGGCCCCTGTAAATGTCCTAACCCAACCCGCTCCAATGTACAGTAATTTACCTAGTATGGTTTTGTCAATATTCCAATGAACAATTTTGCTTGTTTGAGCAAAAAGTACAGTTTTGCTTGTTTATACAGTGTTTCTCGCCCCCCCCCCACCTCCAATGTAAATTACCCAGTATGGTTGTCAATATCCCAATGTACCCAACCCCCCCCACACAACCCCACCCAACCTCCTCCAATGTACAGTTTCTACATCAAATGTATATACTCCCTTTTCTTGACTCTTTTTGTATCATAAACAGTACTGTATTTGCAAATCTGGTATGTCATAAATGTATAGATGTAGCAGTACTGTCTATCTGTATGTCATGTATGTCATATATGTCCTGATTAATTGAAAATGGGGGACCCTGATGTAAACAAGACGAAAGTCTTTCTCTGGTCTGCATCCCCTTAACAATTGTGTGTATTGAGCTGTACTGTATTGTACCCATTCTGCAATCTGTTAATAAAGTTTTCAATCAATCAATATGAAAACAGTCTCCCAAAGCAGGTTCATAAACTAGAAAATTATAAATGTATTCACATGTCGAGCAACATATTGTCATGACCCAATTTGTAGTATAATATATATATATAATGTTTTGCACCAATATCTAGCTTCTCTGTGACTTTGCAGTTAAAGGAACATGCCAACATTATGGGAAAAGTGCGTTGCTTACCGAACCAGGTTCCAGTTACTAGGCCTGAGGTGAACAGCCAAGCACAGACAAGTAACTCACCTGTTCATGAATCCAACACAAGCCTATGTGATGCCGTTATAGAGTGAGAAAGGTTATTCAACTGAATACATCTGATGAGGAAAGTGTCATGGTTGGTGGTGAGGACAGGACCCAAATGCAGAAAGAGAGGTGAGGTAAATACCCCTTTCAGTCCAGGGGTATTTAATACACAAAACTAGGGATAAACGTAACATAAACACAAACTCTAACTAACAAGGGTAACACTTACTGAACGAGGCACAGATAGCAAACAACACGATACGCTATCCTGAACAGGAGAACAAGCGACATCCAGGAAATGAGCACTAACGACATCCAGGGAACAACGACAATGAACGCACACAGAGACCAGGAAACACGGCACTTACACATGGATAATGGACAAACGAGACACACTAGGGCTGATTATAACAAGAGGCACTTGGGAGGGGAAACAGACTGACAAGGACTACAAGGAACTACAACTATGGAAGACAAGACACACATGGGACCGAACAGGCAGACTATAGACTAAGACTAAACAGAAAACACAATACAAGACAAGAATAGTACTACACCAAACAGGGGAACATGAAGGGCAAGAGGGAGACTGAGAGAGGGAGCAAGAGAGGAAGAACACAAATGAACAGAGATACAATGAACAAACATAAAGGAACGGGGAAAAGCCCATGAATACTGTAGGTGGGGGGAAAAGTCCATGAACAGGTGGGGGGAAAAGTCCATGAACAGGTGGGGGGAAAAGTCCATGAACAGGTGGGGGGAAAAGTCCATGAACAGGTGGGGGGAAAAGTCCATGAATAGGTGGGGAGAATAGAGCTTGACCAGGCGGAACGTTACAGAAAGTGATATCAGACTAACTACTAACTACTGACCAACATGGAGTGTTGATGCATGAGAATAGTGTTGAACAGAAAATAGCTGCTTTAATTGTGATTCCAAGTCCAACACTGTCAGTTCTTAAGCCCTGCTATCTTCAGCCTAGGCACATTTATACTTAGATAGTATACTATGGAGAGTGACAGGAAAGATGAGAGAGAGAGAGAGAGAGAGAGAGAGAGAGAGAGAGAGAGAGAGAGAGAGAGAGAGAGAGAGAGAGAGAGACAGAGAGAGAGAGACAGAGAGAGAGAGAGAGAGAGAGAGAGAAGATGACATATGACTAAGCAGATGAACTCAACAACATTGCGAGTGGCATGACGCGCCTTAACCTGACAAGCCCCCCCCAACGCCCCGTCTTTAGCCATCTTTCCCCCATCTCCCAAGACTCCTACCGCATCTTTACGAGGCTCAGGAGAGAGCATTTGACATTCCTAAATGAAAAGCCTCTCTCTTTTGCTGCCGCTGAAACCAGCTGACGATTTATGACAGCAAGGCCTCGCTAGAAGCTTAGCTGCTGTCAGCCGGCATAATGATGTTTTGATATAAAGATGATTGGTGGGGCTGCATACGGTGCACTGTGCATGCCTCTGTGTGCGTGTGTGCGTGTGTGTGTGTGTGTGTGTGTGTGTGTGTGTGTGTGTGTGTGTGTGTGTGTGTGTGTGTGTGTGTGTGTGTGTGTGTGTGTGTGTGTGTGTGCGTGTGTGCGTGTGTGTGTGCGTGTGTGCGTGTGTGTGTGTGTGTGTGTGTGTTTGTGTGTGTGTGTGTGTGTGTGTGATAGAGAGACGGGTGATTTAAGGTGGATACTTACATGCCGTTTACTTGTTGTCTATTGTTTACGTGTTTATTTCTTTGGTTGCCTCGTTTATTTTCAAGCAGACATTTAGGGTCCTCTTCACTGGCATTCTCTCTCTTTTTCACTTACACACACATTCTCTCTTTTTCACTCACACACACACACACACTCTCTTTTTTACTCTCACACACACACACTCTTTTTCACTCACACACTCTACTTTTCACTCACACACACATGCTCGCTCTTTTTCACTCACATACACATTCTCTCTTTTTCACTCACACACACATTTTCCCTCTCCTCACCCTGTTCTCCACTCCCCTCTCTATCCCTCTCCTCCTGCCATCCCTCCTCTCTCCATTTCTCTTCCCTCCTCTCTCTCATTCCAAAACAGGAGAATTTATAGCCTCCGTCTCTTCAAAGCTCCTCTCATCCCCCTGTCATTGGTGACAGGCGTATAGTTTGCTATAGTTTCTATTAGAGGCCCATTGCATGCTTGAGGGCCTCCACAGATTGGTTACATTTTGTTCGGCGGGGGCATTAAGCGGGCCCCGGCGGAAAGGGGCCCCCATCATCATCAGAGTGTCTGCCATCTTCCAGCAGTGATCTATGATTCTCCCATCAGACGTACATAAATCAGAACGCTAAAAGGGTTTCTATGCTACCACCACAACCCCCCCCCCCCCCCCCCACACACCGCCCTGTTAAATTTATGCCACCGTAAAATAAAGGAAAATTAGTCATTGAGTGAGGAGCCCCCCCCTTCTCTCTCTCTCTCTCTCTCTCTCTCTCTCTCTCTCTCTCTCTCTCTCTCTCTCTCTCTCTCTCTCTCTCTCTCTCTCTCTCCCTCTCTCTCTCTCTCTCTCTCTCTCTCTCTCTCTCTCTCTCTCTCTCTCTCTCTCTCTCTATCTCTCTCTCTGTCCTGCCTGACACACAGCAATAAAAAGAAAGATGGAGAGAAGACAGGAAGAACAATCGGCATGCGGCTCCCATCATCCTCTCCTCTCCTCCTCCTCCTCCCCTCCTCTTCTCTTCTCCGCTCTAATATCATCATTATCAGAATCGTAAAGCGAAAAATAACACAGGGCGCCAAAGAGAAAAAAGAGAGATGAGTGAAGTGAGGAGAGGAGAATAAAATAGAAAAGAGAAGAGAAGAGAAAAGATATAAGAAAAGAGAGAAGAGAAGAAACAAGAAAAGAGGAGAAGAGATGAGAAGAGAGAAGAGAAGAGAGGAGAAAAGATGAGAAGAGAAGACAATAGGAGAACAGAGGAGAAGAAAGAAAATAAGAGAACAGAGGAGAAGAAAAGAAAAGAAAAGAAAAGATAAGAGGGGGAAGAGAGGAGAAGGAAAGAAAAGAGAAGAGGAGAGAAAATAAAATAGAGTAGAAGAGAATAAAAGAGAAGAGGCGAGAGCAGAGAGAAGAGACGAGAGAGAGGTGAGGAGAAGAGAGGAGAGAACAGAGAGAAGAGAGGTGATGAGAAAAGAGGAGAGAAGAGAGAGAAGAGAGGTGATGATAAAAGGAGAGAAGAGAGAGAAGAGAGGTGAGGTGATGAGAAGAGGAGAGAAGAGAGAGAAGAGAGGTGATGATAACATAGGAGAGAAGAGAGATAAGAGAGGTGAGGAGAAGAGGAGAAAAGAGAGAGACGGAGAAGAGGAGTGAGAAGAGAGTAGGTTGTTCCCTTCCACCTCTAAGCCTTTTTCTTTTTTTTTCTTCTCTCATCAACATCTCTTTCTCTCTTTCTCTCTCTCTCTCTCTGTTTCTTTCTCTCTCTTTCACCCTATCTTCCTTCCTCTAATAAAAGAGGGGCTTAACATTAAGGGGGTAGAGTATGTTGACCACATCTAGTCCCAGAAAGATGGCATGTGTGAGTATGTGCATGTGTGTGTGTGTGTGTGTCCATGCGTGTGCATGTGTGAGTTTGTTGTATGCCTGTGTGCGCATTCTGTTTGTTGCATGCACATGATGTGTGTCTATGTTTGTGTGTGTGTGTGTTTGTGTCTCCATTGTTGAATGCAAATCAGTGAGTTGCCGAAGCAGAACGCCTTTGAAATCCCATCGTGCTCTCCGCTCTGCCCTTCCACTCCCAGAATGCCACGCTTTAAGGCAGGCAGGTAAGGGGGAGTTGCGGGCAGCGCATTGTCGTGGGTGACTGGTTGTGTTATTGGCCCACATCTACTCATTAACTTCCTGCTTTGTCGGTCTCTCCCTGTACCTTATTTAGCTTCCTGTCTGTCTGTCTGTCTGTCTGTCTGTCTGTCTGTCTGTCTGTCTGTCTGTCTGTCTGTCTGTCTGTCTGTATGTCTGTCTGTCTGTCTGTCTGTCTGTCTGTCTGTCTGTCTGTCTGTCTGTCTGTCTGTCTGTCTGTCTGTCTGTCTGTCTGTCTGTCTGTCTGTCTGTCTGTCTGTCTGTCTGTCTGTCTGTCTGTCTGTCTGTCTGTCTGTCTGTCTGTCTGTCTGTCTGTCTGTCTGTCTGTCTGTCTGTCTGTCTGTCTGTCTGTCTGTCTGTCTGTCTGTCTGTCTGTCTGTCTGTCTGTCTGTCTGTCTGTCTGTCTGTCTGTCTGTCTGTCTGTCTGTCTGTCTGTCTGTCTGTCTGTCTGTCTGTCTGTCTGTCTGTCTGTCTGTCTGTCTGTCTGTCTGTCTGTCTGTCTGTCTGTCTGTCTGTCTGTCTGTCTGTCTGTCTGTCTGTCTGTCTGTCTGTCTGTCTGTCTGTCTGTCTGTCTGTCTGTCTGTCTGTCTGTCTGTCTGTCTGTCTGTCTGTCTGTCTGTCTGTCTGTCTGTCTGTCTGTCTGTCTGTCTGTCTGTCTGTCTGTCTGTCTGTCTGTCTGTCTGTCTGTCTGTCTGTCTGTCTGTCTGTCTGTCTGTCTGTCCATCTAGCTGTCTGTCTGCCTGACTATCTCTCTCATACCTTTTCATCCAGGTTTGTATATTAGTAACCTGAGATATTCTGAGTATATTCATAGGCGGTCTGCACTCCATGATTCATTACTAATGTCACAGCTGCTCTGTCAGACTGGTGCAACAATATAATTAGAATTAATCAAATATTTCAGATTGGTCATGTAACTGGTACGTCTGGTCATGTAACTGGTACGTCTGGTCATGTAACTGGTCGTCTGGTCATGTAACTGTTACGTCTGGTCATGTAACAGGTACGTCTGGTCATGTAACTGGTACGTTTGGTCATGTAACTGGTACGTCTGGTCATGTAACTGGTACGTCTGGTCATGTAACTGGTGCGTCTGGTCATGTAACTGTTACGTCTGGTCATGTAACTGGTGCGTCTGGTCATGTAACTGGTACGTCTGGTCATGTAACTGGTACGTCTGGTCATGTAACTGGTACGTCTGGTCATGTAACTGGTACGTCGGGTCATGTAACTGGTACGTCTGGTCATGTAACTGTTACGTCTGGTCATGTTACTGGTACGTCTGGTCATGTAACTGTTACGTCTGGTCATGTTACTGGTACGTCTGGTCATGTAACTGGTCGTCTGGTCATGTAACTGGTACGTCTGGTCATGTAACTGGTACGTCTGGTCCAACAATAGATGTGCAAGTGAATATAATATTTGTGTAGTTCTCTTTCTACCAACATGGCTGCCTGTACATTTGGGTAACCAAATGCCTAATTTCTGTGCATTGGTAGAGTAGGTAAACCACTGGAAAAGCATGATCTTACTGTTGCACTGTGACCTGTTTACAAGATCCAGTAGCACTACATATGCAATACAATTCAATAGATATCAACTGTTGTTTTGCACATAGCTACTGTTCTCTTCCATTGCCATGTACAAAACAATGGTTTCTATGTCACAGGCAACCAGACCAGGCTGCAGAAACAAATTAGTGGGGGGGCATAAAATGTTCTCGGGGGGGCACAATGGTTTTTCAACACAGGTTCCCTTTTATACGTTTCAGCTGGGACAGCGGCGCTGTGGCTTGCTTGGCGCTGCCCATGGTGCTGAACTAAACAGCAGAGAGGCAATTGAAAAATCTAATTTCTCTCTATCTTAAGAACATTTACTTATACAAAAACAGACTGAACGGATATATATAACAGACCTGCTGGGGCAGTGGACTTCTTCTGGCGTGTGTCTTTAGACATGCAGCTCCGTTGAGGCAAGCCAGGCCAACGTTTCATCGTCCAGTTCCATCAGACCGCATTCTCCATACGGTGGCCGGTGTTTGGGGAAACTGGTGATGATATGTTCCACAGCGGACTGAGAGCAGGGGACACAAACAGGCTGGATAAGCTGGTCAGGAAGGCCAGTAGCGTGGTTGGGGTGGAGCTGGACTCTAGCGAGGGTGCTGGAGAGGAGGAACCTTGCTAAGCTCCAGGCCATCAGGGAAAACCCCTCCCACCCACTATACACAGACTTGGCTGACAGGAGGAGCATGTTCAGTGCCAGGCTCACACTACCTAAATGCAGCACTGAACGGCACAGGAAGTCCTTCATTCCGACAGCCATCACTATACAATGCATCACTGTGCCTCACTGCATCACTGAGCACAGAGTGACAGTTACCATCTTCCTGGACTCTTACATTTTAAACAGCACTGTACAATATTACACCTACTGTAGACATTTATTTACTGTATCTTTTATTCAATTTTTATTCTATTTCATTTTATTCTATTCTTAGGCCATTTGTTTTGTTATTCTTATTCGTGACTTGTTCTGTCTAAATGTTTAATGTTGAGTGATTTGCAGTGTCAAATTTCCCTCAGGATAATACATTTATATTCTATTCTATATCTTTGAAAAGTCTCCATTTATTCAACACTTCTGAATTCACTGACAAACTGAACTGAACTGACAAAAATAAGGTGCATAAAAAAGCAAACAAAATTCCTCCACAGGCTACTCACCATCATTAGTAGAGTGGCAAGCGGCGTTTGGGGACAGAGTGAAATCTTCTTAAAACACTGTCCCTCCACTCATTCCTGAACTTTTTTGTTAAGTCCTTCTCAAATGCCAACTGAATTAAATTGGCCTTGCGTCGATGACGCATACATACTAAGGCGATGTTCTGTAAAGACGTTCTTGAGGGTAGAAAACGAATTATCACAGAGTGCCGTGCTAGCTTCAGTAGTGTTCTTGTTGACATCAGTGCCCACTAGGGCTGTCCCCGACCAAGGATTTGGATAGTCGACTTTGATTGGCCAAAAAAAGAAAAAAGAAAAAAAAAACAGGGTGGGCACAGCTGACTGGCCCCCAAATGCCCGCCCATGCCGCCGGGTCTGCAGGCAACCATGTTGGCTTAACAGCACCTTAAGTTTACACATTAACGTACAATACCAATATCAAAGTGTTATGGTTTGATACCGACCCCAAACGCACGACACAAGAGAGTAGGAATTCAGAGTTGCCAAATACGAGGGCTTGTTTATTTGATACTAAATATAAAGAGTACAGGAAAGGCAAGTCAACAAGACAGGTACATAGGACAAGGGGCAAAGTTCTGCTGCTCTGCAGCTTCTCCCGTGATGGTAGTCTTGGGGATAGCAGGTGTTGACGTCTGAACCGCTCTGCAGAATTCTCTCGGCAGAATCTCAGATGTGTTGCGAGACCGAGAGAGGGAGAGAGGGAACGAGTCAACACAGTGCAGTTTGAACGAGCAGGAGAACAGGGTGAACAATTCTTCGTGTAATTTAAACACAGTGAGCACAATTCCAAAACAGCCCAAGTGAATCTCTTCGTGTAATACACACAGTGAGCAAAACTCCAAACACAGTCCCAGTGAATATCTTCGTGTAATGTACACACAGTTAGTGAAGTCCAAACAATCCAATAGTGAAATAATATCTTCGGTGTGAGCAACACACAGAGGGAGATGGAAGGTCCCAAAAATATTATCCCATAAGGGAACAAGCAAAAATAGAAAGGCTGGGTGAGTGACTGTCTGACAAAGGTGGTAGTCTTCAGTGTAATAGTTACACACGAAAAACGGAATAGATCAAGACAGTCAATAAAAAACTCACCCAGACGTAATGCGTAATGGTGCTGGAACAAACAGCGGAGCGAGGGCGCGACACGGGAACAGGTGTCCAAGGGAAGGCTTCTTGGAAATTCCTGGAGATAGCACAAGGAGCAAAAGCAGCAGCAGCAGCAACACGGGGAAATGCAACCAGAGAAAAATCAAGACGATCCAACAAACTTAGAGTGGAGAAACGGGGTATAAATAATAAGGGATCGATTGATTGAAAGGCAGTGACAGCTGGGGAATGTGATTGAAAAGCGTGCGGTCCTGAGAGAACCAATCAGCGACGTCTCTGATGACGTCACTGGGGAGAAGCGTGTGAATGAGGGAATTGAAATAATTAACAGAAAAACAAATGAAACAGAGCGAGGGTGGTTAAAGGAACAGAACGAGTGAGAGAGCAAGGACAGGAACCTCACAGTACCCCCCCTTCCACGGGAGCCACCCGGCGACCAGGCCGACCCGGTTCGTCAGGATGGGCTCGATGGAAGTCGGTGATCAAGCCGGGATCCACGATGAGCTGCCGGGAGACCCAGCTACGCTCCTCAGGGCCGTAACCCTCCCAGTCCACCAGGTATTGGAACCCCCGGCCCCGCCGACGAACGCCCATCAACCGGCGGACCTGCCACTGGGGGTGACCATCCACCAACACGGGAGGCGGCGGATCAGGAGCTGGAGGCATAAGGGGACTGAGGGAGACGGGCTTAACCCGGGAGACATGGAACACGGGGTGGATGTGCATGGATGCAGGAAGCTTCAGGCGCAGGGCCGCCGGACTGAGGACACTACCTTTAGGACCTCGAAAGGCCCGACGAAGCGGGGGTTGAGCTTCTTGGCCGAGGACCGTAACGGGAGGTCCTTCGCGGAGAGCCACACCCTCTGCCCAGGGCGGTAAGTCGGCGCAGGAACCCGGCGCCGGTCGGCACCACGACAGGCGCGCTCAGATGTTCGGAGCAGCGCGGTCCTGGTGATCTCCCAAACTCGTCGGCAGCGGTCGAGGTGGACCTGCACGGAGGGAACTGCCACTTCCGTCTCCTGTGCGGGGAAAAGAGGGGGCTGGTAGCCCAGGGAGACCTCAAAAGGGGAGAGGCCGGTGGCGGAACTGACCATTGAATTGATGGAGTATTCAACCCAGGGAAGGAAACGGCTCCAGGATGCCGGTCTCTCGGCTGCCACACACCGAAGAGCTGACTCTACGCTCTGGTTCATCCTCTCCGTCTGCCCGTTTGTCTGGGGATGATAGCCAGAGGAGAGACTGACCGTTGCCCCCAACCCTTTGCAAAAAGCCCGCCATACCTGGGAGGTGAACTGGGGCCCCCGGTCAGAGACGATGTCCTGGGGAAAGCCATGAAGGCGGAACACGTGGTGCGTCAGGAGGTCCGCCGTCTCGGCCGCTGAGGGAAGCTTGGAGAGGGCCACGAAGTGGACCCCCTTGCTGAATCGATCCACCACGGTCAGAAGGCAGGTGTTCCCCTGGGAGGAGGGTAGACCAGTGACGAAGTCGAGCGCCACATGTGACCATGGACGGCTCGGAATGGGAAGTGGCTGCAAGAGCCCGGAGGGTGCCTGGTGAGAGGCCTTGCTGCGGGCACAGACCGTGCAGGCCAATACGAACTCCTTGACGTCGTTCCGCATGGTGGGCCACCAGAAACGACGAGCCAGGAAGGAGAACGTGCGATGGACGCCTGGGTGGCAGGCGAACCGGCTGGTATGGCCCCACAGCAGTACCTGGGACCGGACAGAGTCGGGGACGAAGAGACGATTCCTAGGGACGTTGCTTGGAGCACGATGGAAGCGCAGGGCACGCCTCACCACACCCTCGATGCCCAAGGTGATGGCTCCAACCACTCGGGCCTCCGGGAGGATGGGAGAAGGGTCCTCAGAGGGTGGAGCCCCCTTGGAGTGCATCCGGGACAGGGAGTCGGCCTTCGTGTTGCGGGAACCGGGGCGGAAGGTCAGCGAGAAGTCGAACCGACTGAGGAAACTGGCCCATCTCGCCTGCCGACCGTTGAGGCGCCTGGAAGCGCGGATGAACGTCAGGTTCTTGTGGTCCGTCCAGATGGTAAAAGGCTCCTCGGCACCCTCTAGCCAATGACGCCACTCTTCCAGCGCAGCCACGACCGCCAGCAGCTCCCGATTGCCGGTGTCGTAGTTCCTCTCGGCGGGGAGGAAGCGACGCGAGTAGAAGGCGCAAGGATGCACCTTCTGGTCTGAAAGAGAACGTTGGGATAGGACAGCGCCCAGGCCAGAATCCAAGGCGTCCACCTCCACGATGAACTGTCTCTTGGGGTCAGGGTGGAGCAGGATAGGGGCGGAAGTGAACCTTCTCTTGAGGGAGCGGAACGCAGCGCATGCCGCTGGGGACCAGTCGAACGGCAGAGCGGGGGAGGTCAGCTTGGTAAGTGGCTCCGCCACTTGACTGTAGTTCCGGATGAACCTTCGGTAGAAGTTGGCGAACCCGAGGAAACTCTGTAACTCCTTCCGAGTGGTGGGTTCTGGCCAATCCTCCACAGCCTGGATCTTGCGAGGATCCGCTCGGGTCAAGCCCTTCTCAACGATGAAGCCCAGGTAGTCGACGGAGTTGGAGTGAAAACGGCACTTCTCCGCCTTGACGAAGAGCCGATTGTGGAGGAGGCGCTCCAGCACACGGCGGACATGCAGGATGTGTTCCTCGAGGGTCCTGGAAAAGATGACAATGTCGTCCAGGTACACCACCACGAACACCTCCAGCATGTCACGGAGGACGTCGTTCATGAGTGCCTGGAATACCGCCGGGGCGTTGGTGAGGCCGAACGGCATTACAAGGTACTCGTAGTGGCCCCTGGGGGTCTTGAAGGCGGTCTTCCATTCATCGCCCTCACGGATACGGACAAGATGGTAGGCACTTCGGAGGTCCAGCTTGGTGAAGAACGAGGCCTGGGTCAGTGGCTCGAAGGTGGAGCTCATGAGAGGTAGGGGGTATTTGTTCTTGATGGTGATCTCGTTGAGCTGACGATAGTCGATGCAGGGTCGCAGGTCCCCATCCTTCTTACCAACAAAGAAGAACCCGGCCGCCACCGGGGAGGAGGAAGGCCGAATGAGTCCTGCTTCCAATGACTCAGAGATGTAGAGATCCATCGCCTTCTTCTCCGGGACAGTCAGACTGTAGAGGCGGCTGCCGGGAAGGGGAGCCCCTTGGCGGAGGTCGATGGCGCAGTCATAGGGGCGGTGAGGTGGAAGGGCCTGAGCCCTGGTCTTACTGAATACCTCCATGAGGTCGTGGTACTCGGGAGGAATGGACGAGGGGTCCGGGGGCAACTCACCAGCCGGCCTCCGGGGCGGGGGACAGGACGCCGCCTGCAGACAGCGGGCGTGACAGGAGGAGCTCCAGCCCCTGATGGTACCGGAGGACCAGGCGATGTGGGGCTCGTGCAGCGCGAGCCAGGGCCTACCCAGGACCACCGGGACAAGGGGGGATTGGGTAATGAGGAACTGGATTCTCTCGACGTGGTTCCCAGCGATGGTCAGCACGACTGGGCCGGTGCGTTGAGAGATGTCGGCCAGGCGGTGTTGGTCCAACGAAAAGATCTCCAAGGGCCTCACAAGGTCCTCAAGAGGTATGTTGGCTCGGGTGGCAAACTCGAAGTCGAGGAAGTTCTCGTCTGCCCCAGAGTCGATGAGGGCCTCCACCGTGGCACGTTGGTCCCCCCAGGCCAGGGTGACGCTCATCAGATGGTCAGGTGGTGCGCGGCGCTGGGAATGGGAAAAACGGCTCACCAGGATCTCCCGGGGTCTCGGTGAGCCTGATCTTTTGGCCGGGTAGGGCAGTCGGCGATACGGTGTCCTGCACCTCCGCAGTAGAGGCAAAGACCGGACCTGAGCCTTGCCTCACGCTCCGCCTGGCTCAGATGAGAGTGTCCCAGCTGCATGGGTTCCTCCTCGCGAACCGGACGGGGAAGCCTGTTACCACCAGTAGTGTTGGGGACGGGGCGTCCAGGAGTCCGGGGTGCTTCAGGAGGTAACAGTCGGGTCCTCTCGCGCCTTCTCTCCAGGAGGCGTCCGTCAATACGGATGACAAGGCTAAACAGCTCCTCGAGGGAGTCGGGCAACTCCCGGGTAGCGAGCTGGTCCCGGACTGCGTCACTGAGCCCCCTCAAGAAGGTTAGGCGAAGAGCAGGTTCGTTCCATCCACTCTCCACCGCCGCCAGTCGAAACTCCATGACATAGTCCGTCACCCTGCCGCTCCCCTGTCGGAAGGTCCCCAACCGGGCTCCAGGGTCCAGACCTCGGGCTGGATGGTGGAACACTCTGCGGAGCTCCGCCACGAAGTCTGGGTAGGAAAACAAAAAATCTGCTTCCATTGCCCAGGAGGAAGTGACCCACTGGGCAGCATGGCCTGAAAGTAGGTTTGTTATATAAGCCACTTGGGACCCATGAGCAGAAAAACGGCTTGGTTGATGACGGAAAACCAACTCACATTGCATGATGAATGTGGCACACTCCTCGGGATTACCGTCGAACAGCCGTGGGACGGAGAGACGGGGTTCCCGAGATGCGAGATCTGCTGGGGCTGCGGGGAATGTTCCTGAAGGGTGTGAGAGATTAAAGGTATTAACGGTGTCGCCCAGCGAGTGAAGCTGAGCGAGAATCTCTGACTGTTGTCCCTCCATAGCGGCCATTGAACCCTGCATAGGCAGGACCTGATCCCTGAGTTTCTGCACCGCAGCCGCAGCCCGCTCTAATTGGAGACCGTGATCCCTGGTCAACTCGACTTGAATTGCAAGTGCGGTTCTGACCCTCTCTGTGTCGGCTGGGGTCGTCATATTGGTTGGATCGTAATGTTATGGTTTGATACCGACCCCAAACGCACGACACAAGAGAGTAGGAATTCAGAGTTGCCAAATACGAGGGCTTGTTTATTTGATACTAAATATAAAGAGTACAGGAAAGGCAAGTCAACAAGACAGGTACATAGGACAAGGGGCAAAGTTCTGCTGCTCTGCAGCTTCTCCCGTGATGGTAGTCTTGGGGATAGCAGGTGTTGACGTCTGAACCGCTCTGCAGAATTCTCTCGGCAGAATCTCAGATGTGTTGCGAGACCGAGAGAGGGAGAGAGGGAACGAGTCAACACAGTGCAGTTTGAACGAGCAGGAGAACAGGGTGAACAATTCTTCGTGTAATTTAAACACAGTGAGCACAATTCCAAAACAGCCCAAGTGAATCTCTTCGTGTAATACACACAGTGAGCAAAACTCCAAACACAGTCCCAGTGAATATCTTCGTGTAATGTACACACAGTTAGTGAAGTCCAAACAATCCAATAGTGAAATAATATCTTCGGTGT
>NC_140166.1:103281309-103313809 GCF_963971535.1 Notolepis coatsorum
TATCTAGCCGGTTAGACTACTGTAATGCACTTTTCACAGGTCTCCCTAAGAAAACCACAGAGAGACTTCAGCTAATCCAAAACTCTGCAGCCCGACTGCTAACTAGAACCAAAAGGAGAGAGCACATTAGTCCAGTCTAAAGGTGCTCCCATGGTCGAGCGGACTGTACGCGGACTGGACTCTGCGAGGTCCGCGTGGACTCTTTGAGCTTTCATAGTCCAGCGTACCTCCGCGGACCTCCACAGACCAATTTCCTACATGTCTCGCGCCAGTTTACACAATTTTCCCCACGCTGTTCAACTTCTGTCATGTCGTCGCCATCCGATGTCAAAGTAAAGAGTATGTTATCTCAGTTTTTTCCAATATTTCGATAATAAAACTGGCAGTTTTACACACTTCATTTAGAAAAGCCATTCTCTTTTGCGAGTGAAAAAGCGAGTGGTCAGAGTAAAATGCAGATTGGCGTCACATTAAATGCAGGTCGATGTCAACCAAAACGGCGAGCAGCGTTTTGTGTGACACCAAGTGAGCGGCGCAGATGTCCGCGCATTAGAAAATTGGAGCTTCGCACTTGGAGTCCGCTTTGGGTCTGCTTTGGGTCCGCTTTGGGTCTGCGCAAGTCCGCTCTGTGTACGGTCCACTCGACTATGGGAACACCTTTAGCTGCTCTACACTGGCTTCCTGTAACATTTAGAATTGACTTTAAGGTCCTTCTCCTTACATACAAAGCTCTAAATGGACAGGGACCTAGCTACATCGCCAACAATCTAACAAATTACAGGCCAGCAAGAACACTGCAATCATCAGCTGCTGGACTACTATAGGTTCCCAGAAACAGTCAAAAGAGGATCGGTAATATAGTCTTTATCAACTATGCCCCAAAACTACAGTATGGAACAAACTACCCCAAAACATCAAGGAAGCCAACTCGCTAGACATCTTCAAAAGACAGCTTAAAACCTCTTTGCTCAGGCATTTCAATGAAACATCAGAGATATCCTGACACAAATTGTACTTTACCTGCACTATTCTTACCCTACCTACTTTTATACACGTCCTATCAAATTCATGTGTCGGTTCTATCTATGCAAATTTTATCTCACTACCTCCTGCACTTTAATTTTAAGAGCACTGCTCTGTTGTAATTCAAAACTGAACTTTGTAAAGAAACTCAAAGTTAAGACCGATGTATTGCTCTGTTGTTAAGGTTTGAGCGACACACTGCTCTGTTAAATTATAAGGTAATTTAGAACTTTACCTTGTAAAGAAACTCAAAGTGTTAAGCGCGATGCACTGCTCTGTTGTATGTTAGAGCGATGCTCTGTTGTTGTGAGCGACGCACTGCTCTTTTGTTCTATAAGGTAATTTAGAACTGTACTTTGTAAAGAAACTCAAAGTGTTAAGAGCGATGCACTGCTCTGTTGTATGTTAGAACTTTGTAAAGAAACTCAAAGTATTAAGACCGATACACTGCTCTGTTGTTATATATTTTTTATTGAAAAATTGTATCACACTTTTTACTGTCCGTTCTATTTTAAAATTTTTAGCCCATTTTAAACCAAATCAAACCACACTTTTTTACTCTATCTAATCTATTCTATTTTATTATCTGTATTACTGAAAAAGTATGATTTACCTTACCTTGCTACCTCTATCTTTTTGTATTAATTTTTTTATGCTTGCTTATGCCTGTGTTTTTTTACTTTGAACTGCGATTTCTGTATGAAAAGTGCTATACAAATAAAGTTATTATTATTTATTATTATTATTATTATTTGGTTTTAAACAAGAAAAGTTATATTTTTTATAAATTAGTAGAAATGGCCATTAGAAAAAGTGCTTGAGTGCTCTGGAATATGAACTAGGCAGGATGGCCTATAAAGGAAGAGAGGCTAGCCTGTAACCAAGAGGTTTTTAATTCAATCCCCAGCACCCAATCCTGGATTACCGGCCGGGCATAATCCAGACCATCAGGGGCCCCATACCACCAACGTCCCCAGGATTCTTGTGTATATACATTTTTAGATCAATTTAATTGTATTGCTCCATTTCACAAATTTCAATTGGAATACTGTATGTGCCGTGAAAGCATGATTTTAATGGAAACGCCACCAGCATACTGTTTAACCTCTTAAACCCTAGCCATATTTTCAGAAAATTCACATAAAAGTACATACCCAAGTAAATGGAAGATTGCTCCACTTCTACAAGGTCGATTTGCATGTTCTAGGTATCTAGGGACATCTATGGGCCTCGGGGTATGTATTCCCAGTTTCAGAAATATTGTGTCTGTTACTAGCCTTGAGTAAATTGCAATGAACCAAAAGAGAATATCAATTACTATTATTATTCAGTTTTCTTTTCATTTTTGATGGTGAATAACACCATGCTATCATTGACCAAAAGTGAAATATTATATCAAGTGTACAAAAAATCGAAGCAAATGAACAAAGGGCAGATTATTTGCAGGGGTTTATGTAGACACAGTACTGAATTCTGCTATCCAGAGACATGCTATTTGAAATATGAATATAGAATATAGAATATCAGGCCTATAAATTACCTTATTATGGCCAAGTCATACATCTATGGGTCGGGCCAAATCTCCTCTTTCCAATGGCAGAGTTAAATCTGGATTTAGTGCCACCAATCGCCTGTTACAGGGCAGCAAATACCGTGAATGAAATCTACTGTAAGTACAGTTACTTTTGTATAATGTCCATAGCTCCGCCATTTCTCACCAGATTGCGATGCACTTTTTTGTAGACGTTCACAGAAAGATAAAGAAACAATATACATTGTATTTTATGGCAATAACGTTGAGGTTTGTTCGAACCGTGAGATATAAACACAATTTTCACGTCAATATTTGTAAAAGAAAAATGGTTGGCCTACGTTTGTATGTGGCTGATGTGAGCTGGGTAGTGTAGTTTTATGAAATTTAGACGTTCATCGAAAGCCCTGGGTCTCCTCTTTCTTAGGACTACAACGATTTAATGACGGCTTCCTGTCCTTGCATCTAAATCGCGCGTTTTCCGGTGCAATGCGCAGTGATTTTTATAAGCTCATATTTCGCTAATAACACTTTAAAATCATTGGTAAACAAACATAATGCTGATAGGGTTAGGGTCTTTACTCTTGGCTACATTTGAAGAATAAATGCCACAGAGTGAGCAAGTAAGTGAGTGAGTGACATTGCTGGTCACAGAGGTGCTTTGCATCTAAACATGTATGTAATATATTACATCCTACCTTATATAAACTAAGAGGAGAGAGAGAGAGAGAGAGAGAGAGAGAGAGAGAGAGAGAGAGAGAGAGAGAGAGAGAGAGAGAGAGAGAGAGAGAGAGAGAGAGAGAGAGAAAGAGAAAAAGAGAGAAAGAGAGAAGAGAGAGAGAGAGAGAGAGAGAGAGAGAGAGAGAGAGAGAGAGAGAGAGAGAGAGAGAGAGAGAGAGAGAGAGAGAGAGAGAAGCTCCTTGTCTACCAGTTAGTAATCCTGTCTTTGTATGACAGTAATCATATGTAAATCCGCGTTGGAAAGTGATTTGGTTTTCCCGTGTTTGAAATAATTATGTAGACTTGTGCTTATGAAAAGAAAACCTCTTCACTTTCAATTGGAACACGCCTTTTTTGTCATTGCTGCGGAAATGTAACGACATATGTGACAGTCTTATCCATGGGACATGTTTATGTATATGAAAAAACTGTCACTCATGTGACTCTCACGCAATCTGATTCTTGAGGCATTTCTCAAGTAGGAAAGATGGGGTGGGAGGAAATTTTGTGCACCTTTTTGAGAATATTTTATTTTTGAGAATGTGTGAGGACTTTTTCTATCCGTCTGAGACACACCAGTGGAGGCTGCTGACCAAATTTTTAGGTGAAGCACAAATTATTATATTATATATTAAATTATATTTTTTAAACATCCCCAACGCTGCAACACCCCCATTTCTCCCAGGTGTCAGGCTCCTCATTCGCTTCCATTCATTTTGGGGACCATGTTTAAATATCATCCTTCTGAAGTATAAACAAACTATACTGCTGTGAGGATTTCAATAAAACAGACCTTTCTGAGTCAATGGTATGCAGTGGCGTTGCGCAATATGTCAGGGCCCCCCCGCAGGGCAGACCACTCCCCTAAATCAAACCAAGCAGACCATGGCTCGGCGGCCCGATCAAACCAAGCAGACCATGGCTCGGCGGCCCGATCAAACCAAGCAGACCATGTACAGTATACAGTGGCTAATATACTATCAATACTACTATTGAATATACATACACTATTCATTTCATTTACACTATACATGTCATCAAACCAGCATGTCATGTCTCCTTTAACTGAGTGAAAAGAGGGAGAACTACATTGACCAGATTGCCTGGCAATGTTTACTCCCTCCTCCACAGAGGCACTAGATCTGAGCCACAAGCTAGCGGCAAACATTCATTCATTTAGGCAGCACCACAAACACAGTGCACATGCAATTTTTTTTTTTTTTTTTTTTTTTTTATCTTTCTTCCCCTCCTTTTTCCCGATTTTTCTCCCATCCCACCCTTCCTGGTTGTTGCGTACTTTCCCCTACTGTTGGTCCGGGAGGCGTGAATATTTTAGGCAACCAACTTGTGTTTAGCGTTTCTCTGATTGGCCAATACGCCCATGTGACCACGGCAGCGCGAGAGAGCTGCAGTGCGGAAATAGGCTGTCTATTGCCTTGCGCTGCAGCGCGGAAATAGGCTGTCTATTGCCATTCTCTAAGACAAACTCTAACCTTAACCAGCTCCTTAACAGCGCCTAAACTTAACCCTTCTAACCTTAAGCAACTCCGAAACAATGCCTAACCTTAACCAACTCCGAAACAATGCCTAAACTTAACCGGCGAAAGAATGCACGTTAAAAAATATTGTCATTCTCTAAGACAAACTCTAACCTTAACCAGCTCATTAACAGCGCCTAAACGTAACCCTTCTAACCTTAAGCAACTCCGAAACAATGCCTAACCTTAACCAACTCCGAAACAATGCTTAAAGTTATGCCTAAACTTAACGGCAAAAGAATGCGAATGCACGTTAAAAAAAATTAAAATAAAAAATTGAAGGGAATCGAACTTGCCAGCAACGGGCCGTAGGATCCACAGCAATGCAGCGCTGCCAATTGAGCTAGTTCTGGATAGTAAAAAAGGGCGGATTACTGCTACATAATGCTGCCGCGACGGAGCTCCGCGGCAGAGCTCCGCTCCGCTCTGCTGCTGCCGCGTCGCCTTGGGGGCGTGGCTAGACGCAAGTTGGGCGTGGTTAGACACAAGTTGGTTGCCTTTAATATTAACGCGTCCGGGAGACCGGAGACTGTCACATGCTTTCCTCCGACGCATGTGCAGCCTGGGGCAGGCCAACCTGGCCGCGCAGGTTCTCACCGGGGAGAGTGTAGCGTGTGGGAGGCCACACTATCTCTCCTTAGTTCCAACCCTTGCTGAGCAGGCGCCCCGACCGAACTGTAGGGGTCGCTGTCCACAACGCCCAGGACCCACCCTTCAGCTTTCCCACCCCCTGATACAGCCAATTGTATCAGTGTGAGAGGCCAGCCAAGCTGATAGCAACGCCGGGAGCTGGATTCGAATCCAGTGTCTCCCGGTGTTGGTGACGAACGTAATCTCCGTGCGCCACCTGCCCCCCGCACATGCAAATATTATCTGCAGGCTGCATTAGCAGCCAGCAGCCAACGTGATACATTACATTGTGTTTATATGTGACATAGCCAAGTTAACAACGCTCCAATCCCTTAAGTCTCTAAACAATTCGGCTAGCTAACGTTAGCAAAGAACGCTAGCCTAGCCACAAGCTAGCGGCAACATTCGTTCATTTACACTAACACAGTGCACATGCAAATATTATCTGCAGGCTGCATTAGCAGCCAGCAGCCAACGTGATACATTACATTGTGTTTATATGTGACATAGCCAAGTTAACAACGTTTCATTCAATCCCTTAATCAAGTCTAAACAATTCGGCTAGCTAACATTAGCCATTAGCAAAGAACGCTAGCCTAGCCACAAGCTAGCGGCAACATTCATTAATTTACACTAACACAGTGCACATGCAAATATTATCTGCAGGCTGCATTAGCAGCCAACGTGATACATTACATTGTGTTTATGTGTGACATAGCCAAGTTAACAACATTGTTCTCTAAACAGTTAGCTAACGTTAGCATCCAGGCTAATCAGGCTATTTTTGGTCTCTGAGTCTATAGAGTCTATACTACAGATGAAACCTTTAGTTTTCATGGCCGCTTTGCCGCGACGTGCGCACGGTGATATCACGTCATTGGAATTCATTAGGAACCCAGGCTGCTGTTCTGTTTTATGCCGCCAGGAGGCGCAAAGTCGACCGGCGGCGGTCTATTGACTTCCTCATTCATTACTGTGCCTTTGTGTCGATAACAGACGAGCCACTGTCAACGTTGGGACGGCGCGAGACTGAGAGAGACTTTATTGTGAATTTAAAATACGCTGGTAAAGTGGGGAGGGAGATTGTTCATTCAGACATATTCTCTGTGAAATTGCATTTATCCGTCGCGCAAAAAGCTGTTTTCTTTTACTTTGAAAAATTGTCACTTCCGCCTCAGTACTCAGCTACAGGGAATGAAATACGTTTGTAAGCTAGCGAACATTGCATTCCTTATTCATTTCAGTAACATTATGTTTTCAAAGAATTAAGGACATGTCAACAACAGGGTGGATCTGGAATGCAACTGGATTATGCATTGAAACTACGATGGAGGAGTACGATGTGTTGGCTTTGTTATTACACAGACGACGAACGAGGTAACATAACGTTTACTCCAGGGACAACGATGGAAATAATGAATGAAATAACTTTATTTAACAGATTGCACGGAATGTTTGTGTCATTATATACTTCTTTCAGTATGGCTGCCTGTAACCATTGATGACCACTTTCAAAAGAAAATGACTAATTTCTGTGCAGTGATAGAGTAGCCTAGGTAAAACACTAGAAAAGCATGACATTACAATTATACTGTGACTTGTTTACAAGATCCAGTAATAAGACACAAAATTATTATTATTTTGTTGATATATTTGTCATATATCATTTGTCATATAGCAACTATTATGAATTGAAAATGGGGGACCCTGATGTAAACAAGACGAAAGTCTTTCTCTGGTCTGCATCCCCTTAACAACTGTGTGTATTGAGCTGTACTGTACTGTACCCATTCAGTGCAATTTAGAAATATAGAGTATATAATATACGTTTAATTAAAATATGTCCACTATAAACATTTACACATTGAATAATCAATTAATAAACAAACAGTTCAATGATACTATGTACTTTATCTTTACAGGAGCATGTGGACCATTCCACGTCCCTGTAGTTGGTGGCAACATATCAGTGACAACTGGAACAACAGAGACTGGCTACTCAACTTCAGGATGAAAAGTGTGTCCTTCCTGCACCTGTGTGACATCCTGTGACCCAGTTTGACATGCCAGAATACCAGCTACCGACGCCCTGTCCCTGTTGAGCTACGGGTGGCAATATGCGGAGCTAAGGGTGATCGTCCAGGGCTACAGACATAAATGGGGGTTCCCCCAGGTTGCAGGGGCAATAGACGGGACCCACATTGGCATCCTGGCACCAGCTGATGACCCTGCAGATTACTACAACAGGAAAGGATAATAATAATAATAATTTAGGACCTGCTCCGAGGTCATCACCGAGGGGATTCTACTCTGTCCTGATGCAGGGCACGTTGTTTCAGGGCTGGACTGAGAGATTTGAAGGTGTGGATGTGCCCCTGGTCATTCTCAGCGATGCCGCATACCCAGGGCCGCCTCAGGGGGTGTGCGAGCAGTGCGGTCGCACAGGGCCTCGCGGGAAGGGGGGTCTCGCAAAAAAATAAATAAAAATAAATAATTTTTTTTTTTTTTATTATTATTATTATAATTTTTTTTTTTTTTGCGAGGCCCCCCTTCCCGCGAGGCCCTTTTTCATCACAGACCTAAAATCTAGTTTTGCTTATATGCTTATATATTTCACATTAGACACGTTTGTAGAATGTTCCTGGCTCTGCGGCTCTGCGCTATTCTCTATTGGAGCTCTGGGGCTCTGCAGATTGGTTTCAAGAAGGGAGGGGTTACATCATGTGAATGCCGGCGTGCGTCAGCTGCGTTTGACTATTTCGCGCGTGCAGCTTTGGAGGTTATGCTTAGTTATGCCAGCCAAAACGAAGAGGACGGTCATTCGGCAGATGGACTGATGATGAAAGTTGTTGCATGTTAGACAGTTCAGTCAGGCTAGCCATCCCGGCTAAAGGCAGGGACAGCTAGTTAGCTTTAGCTACGTTATAATATTGAGTGCTAACGTGTGGTTCAGTCGGGATAGCCATGATGATGTCGGCTAGTAGCTAGCTTAGCTAAAGGCTAACTAGCGTTAGCTAACCTAGAGAGAGAGCGTGCAGCATTGTTATGCCAAGATGAAGAGGACGGTCATTCGGCAGATGAACTTCGTCAACTCCACGCGGTTGTCTCCATCCTCTTGGACGTTTGGTGAGTTTTTAATGCACTCTGTTCTATTCCCGCCGTCGATATATCTCTCTCTCTCTCTCGGGAGCCAAACGGGCCGGCTAGCTGTTGTAGTAGCTAACGGTGTGTGGCCTGGTGTCAGCACCTGGTGCGAGGGAGGTGAGCTTGGTGTTTCATTATGAGAATATCTCCATGCTCAAGTCGGCTATAGTCCGCGAGGGACTTGTTGCCGGCACCGCTATGGTAAACACCACTCTGTAGTGGGACGTGTATTGCCTTCTTTTTCCCTTCCCTCTTCGGATGAGAAGAGGAAAACACAGCGGCTGTCTGAAGTGTTGGCCTGTATTGCTTTTCTCACGTTGTACAGTTTTTCAGTGGTAGCCGCATAGCTTGCTTCTGCGTTAGCTAGTGGTTAGCGATAGCCGGGTTGAGCTAACTGTTAGCCAGTTAGCTGTTTAGCTACGACGTTAGCTGCTCGTTTTCGCTCGGCTGGGAACGTTAGCTTGATGCTATCAGTTAGCCTAGAGTTAGCTGTTAGCTTGTGCTACGACCATTGACATTAGCCGTGAGAATAGCAGGCCCTGGCACTCTGACTACGACATCATCTTTGACAGAAGATGTAGTCGGGCCTGCACCATGACAAGGCTCCGGCCATAGCTTCTTTTTGTCCCGCCAGCGAGAGGCCTTTCGTCAATGTGGAGACCTGTGTTGCGGCCTTTCGCCCTGCGTTCCTTGGTGCAGGTAAGATGTCCATTGGACATTACCCCACTCTTCCTTCCTTCCCCTCCCGAATGTTTTGTTAATAACAATGTTTTTTTCCAGGCAAAACATATGTTACTTCACAACATTTGGAGATACGACATGTGCTGTGTGTGAATTGTCTTGGTCGTTTGTGTACCTTGGGTAGCGTTGGCCAAAGCTGTGTGTGGCCTGGTGTCAGTACCTGGCTACTCTATTTGCAGTTAGCCTATTTAGCTGATGTCGGCCATTGGCTCCTTGCTACTTTGTTTTCTCTGGTATAGACCCTCTTCTCTTTGGATTTAAGTGTTGATCTTTGTCCTTTTGGATCTATGTATATTCATGTTGCCTTTGTGAAGTTATCTTTTTCTTCAAGTTTCTTTAATAGTTGTCATACAGAAGTACAGAATACTTTTATACAAAATGCTTCTTACTGTTACGCTCCAGAGACTGTGCAAGACAAGATAAGTATGAAATAAAATAACATAGTATAGCATGTAAATTAGAAGTAAAAAAATTAGGTCACAGTGTTCAGTATAGACATATGTACAATGTTCGATGCAGAGTAGACGTAACTGAGTTACCATATAATATACAATACTGTGTAGTGTACTAATATACAATACTATATAGTGCAAGGCAGAAATAGGATGAGGTGCAATTTAGGTACAATTTACAGTAGGTGTACGAGTTGTAGTGCAAATCCTTTATCAATAAATATAAAGTGTGTTTGTGTGATCTAAAGTGTGGAGAGTGGGTGCTGCAGTGTGTTGTTTGTTTAAGTGAGTGTGTGCGTGTGGGTGTGTGTGCTGTGTGCATTTGATGGTTGTTGCATAGTGTTTATTGTTCGTTTAGCAGCCTGATGGCCTGGGGATAGAAGCTTCTTCTGAGTCTTTCTGTGCTCGCCTTAAGACTCCGGTATCGCTTGCCTGACCGCAGCAGTTCAAAGAGGCAGTTGTTCGGGTGGCTCGAGTCCTTAATAATTCTCTTAGCCTTCCCCTTGCACCGCTTGTTGTAAATGTTCTGGAGGGTGGGAAGCCCCCCTCCAATTGTGCGTTCGGCTGAACGTGTCACTCTTTGTAGTCTGCTACGGTCTTGTGCAGTGCTATTCCCAAACCAGGAGGTGATGTTGCCAGTCAGGATGCTCTCTATTGTACATGAGTAGAAGTTCCTAAGGATCTTCTGACTGACTTGGAACTTCCTTAGGCGCCTGAGGAAGTAGAGGCGTTGTCGTGCCTTCTTCACAACACTGTCAATGTGTGTGGTCCATGTCAAATCCTCGGATATGTGGGCTCCGAGGTACTTGAAACTGTTCACTCTCTCAACCGGTGCCCCGTCGATGCGGAGGGGGCTGTAGTCCTTGACCCCCGACCTCCTGAAGTCCACAATCATCTCTTTTGTTTAGCTGACGTTCAGGGAGAGGCAGTTCTCCTGACACCACTGTGACAGGTTCTCTACCTCTTCCAGGTAGGCCCTTTCGTCGTTGGCAGAGATCAGGCCCACCACTACTGTGTCATCAGCCAATTTGATGATGGTGTTGTTGTTCCGCTGTGCTACGCAGTCATGTGTGTACAGGGAGTAGAGGAGGGGGCTCAGAACACAGCCCTGGGGGGCCCCTATGTTGAGCGTGATGGATGAGGAGGTGCAGTTGCCTGCTCTTACCACCTGGGGTCTGCCCGTCAGGAAGTCCAAGACCCACTGGCAGAGGTCATAGTTCAAGCCCAGGTCCCTGAGCTTGGCTATGAGTTTGGAGGGGACTATGGTATTGAATGCTGAGCTGTAGTCGATGAACAGCATTCTCACATAGTTCCCCTGCCTCTTGTCCAGGTGTGATGCTGCTGTGTGCAGCACATGGGCTATGGCGTCCTCCGTGGACCTGTTGGGGCGATATGCAAATTGCAGAGGGTCCAGGTTGATGGGGAGGGAGGAACAGATGTAGCCCTTCACTAGCTTCTCAAAGCACTTCATGGCTATGGAGGTGAGGGCTACAGGGCGGTAGTCGTTGAGGCAAGCGGGCGTAGATTTTTTGGGTACAGGGATGATGGTGGACTTCTTCAGACAGGTGGGGATGACAGCCTGTTCCAAGGACAGGTTGAAGATGTCAGTGAATACCGGGGCCAGTTGGTCGGCACAGACTTTTAGGACGCGGCCGGGGATGCCGTCCGGTCCTGCTGCCTTCCTGATATTAACTTTTTTA
Organism: Notolepis coatsorum; assembly: GCF_963971535.1. NCBI lineage: Eukaryota > Metazoa > Chordata > Actinopteri > Aulopiformes > Paralepididae > Notolepis > Notolepis coatsorum. The sequence continues at coordinate 103,292,789 of NC_140166.1, forward strand.
AAGATCCGTCTCACCTCATGCTCTGTTACCCTGAACACTGAGTCTCCATCAGCAGACCCCCCCCCCCCCCCCATTGCCGTGGTTTGTAGGCTGGTGTTTTTATTCACAGCCTCAAACCTCGCATAGAAGGAATTGAGATCATTTGCTAAGGAGATGTCATTGTTCAGTTTGAGGGAGGTGCCTTTGTAATCTGTCATTGTTCTGAGGCCCTGCCACATGCCTCTAGAGTCAGCCTGTTCGAACTGAAGTTCAACTTTATCCCTGTAACGCCGTTTTGCCTCTTTTACTGCTCTCCTGACGTTGTATCTTGCCATCTTGTGTTCTTCCATGTTGCCTGTCTCCAGCCCGGTGTTGTATGCTGATGTGCGCACTTTCAGAGCCTCACGGACGGATTTATCTACCCAGGGCTTTTGATTTGGGTAGATTTTAATTGTGGTGGAGGGGATTGTTTCTTCTACCAGAGTACAGACATAGTCAAGCACCGTTTCAGTGTATTCGTTAATATTGGCTGTGTTATCACGGAATACACTCCAGTCTGTGCATTCAAGTGCAGCTTGGAGTGACTCCTCTGACGTCACGGCCCAACGCTTAACCTCTCGCGAGACCACCGGCGTTCGCTTGAGACTTTGTTTGTACTTTGGCAAAAGAAAGATGGCGGCGTGGTCCGATTTACCGAATGGACTAAGAGCCTGTGACTTATACCCATTCTTAAATTGCGAGTATACATGGTCTAATATGTTCTTGCCTCTGGTGGGACAGGTCACATGCTGATAGAAATTCGGCAACACCTTTTTAAGACGCGCGCTGTTGAAATCTCGCACAGGGCCTCGCATTTCTCCCAGGCGGCCCTGCGCATACCCACTTCTGCCTTGGCTGCTGAAGCCATTTCAAGAGGGCAGAGGTGTAACACCAGCTGAAACTCAGTTCAACCATCGACTCAGTCAGGCACGAATGTAATGCACAGATTTTCCCGGTCAGCCACATCATCACAGCATGTTGTGTTCTACACAACTTTTGTGAAATTCACAATGAACAATGGGTAGACGAGGCTCCTGAAGATGATGGACAGGCTGGCGAGCCAGAGAACCCCCATCAGGCCAACCATGGTCGCCACATCAGAGATGCACTGTGTGCCCATTTCACACAATGAGTAGCATTTGTTCTTGTTGTTGCAAAATATTCATACCATACCATACTGTGAGTTGAACTGATCTAAAGTTCCATGACAAATATTCATGAGGGAAACTGAAGCCATTCATTCTCATGTATGTTCTGCTATTTACACTGTTGTGGGTTGTTTTGGTACTATGTACCACTTCCGGTTTGGATTATTGTGAGTAAAATAAGATGTGGACATACAGTATGTTGTGCATCAAAGGGTTAAGGCTGTTTATTTTTCTGTTTGATATCTCAATGTTTTGTAATAAAAAAAATTATTCTGATTGGACAAGAGATAACAATTATTTGCATCTTTATTGTAACAAATGTATGAACAGTCAGCAATAGATGTCAAATGATTTACAGTAATATCAAAAGCCGTTGTAAATGCTGGTATCGAGAAACAGTGCAACAATTTTATAAAGTATATTGCTGTGCATTGTTATGAGATGTAATACAATTGTTAGTGTAAGGTATTTCATCCAAATTGTGAAATAATCCTCACTTGTAAATTGTCAAATAATCCAGTCTGGCCTTCACCCAATTTAACTCGTATATCTGACTATATTCAATATCCAAATTGTCATGGTCAATCATATCCAATAATGAAAGGTAGAACTGACATCTTTCAATGGTTTTATTCAAAGTGAATCAGCATAAGTTACAGACAGGTATACAATACGTTGAAATGTCATAATTTCAACGGGCAGACATTCTAGGTTCTGCCAGGATCAGAAAGTAACAAGTGACTTATATCTCGACCATTAGCCAATGGAAATGCTCTTCAGAAATAGGATCAGAGAAACAAGACTGGCACAAAACCAAATAGGGAACAGGTATTGGTCATCTAGGTAGGATTGGATTTGTTATGGTTTGTAACCGACCCCAATCGCACAACACAAGACAGGTATGGTGGTTTGCCAAGAAACAGATATTTATTGTGAACAGGGAAAAAGGGCACTGTCCCTTTAAGGGAGAAAACACAAAACACTGGAATAACACAAGAGGGGAAGGAAAAGTGCCTTTAAGAGGCGGGCAGGAAAAGGGAACACTATGGGAAAGTAAGGGAACGCCTAAGGGAAGGTTAAGGGAACGCCTTGGGACAGAGGAACTAGAGACTAGGTAAACCAGGGACAAGGAGAACTAGGGAGAGAGGACTAGGGACTAGGAGAGCTAGGGATAGAGGACTAGGGACTAGTAGAACTAGGGACAGAGGGGACTGAGGCCCGCGGAGGCGGGCTGGGGAACAGGGAGGAACTGGGGACAGAGAACCGCGGAGGCGGGCTGGGGACAGGGAGGAACTGGGGACTGGTGGGAAAACATCTGGGCCGCTCTGCAGAACAGAGGAGAGGGTTAATATTCAAAGGGAACAAACAGAGCAGATGCAGAACAGTCCAAATAACAAAGTAACAAAGTAAATACTATCTTCGTGTGAATAAACACACAGTGGGAGATGAAATGTCCAAAATAATATCCACGAGAGAAACAAAACAGAGTGGGAGATGAAATGTCCAAACTAATAACTAAGAGAGAACTAAAGGAGGCAATACGCTGGGGAACAGCAGCGGGACGAGGGCAAGGGGCATTACGCTGAGTGAGTGACATCACAATCAAAACTCACCCAGGCGTATGCGTAAAGGTACAGGGACAGCAGCGGGAACGGGGGCAAGAGGCATTACGCTGAGTGAGTGACATCACAATCAAAACTCACCCAGGCGTATGCGTAAAGGTACAGGGACAGCAGCGGGAACGGGGGCAAGAGGCATTACGCTGAGTGAGTGACATCACAATCAAAACTCACCCAGGCGTATGCGTAAAGGTACAGGGACAGCAGCGGGAACGGGGGCAAAAAGCATTACGCTGAGTGAGTGACATCACAATCAAAACTCACCCAGGCGTATGCGTAAAGGTACAGGGACAGCAACGGGGCGAGGGCATCGCCACCGGGTGGCTGGCTGTCCGAGCCGAGGAACAGAGCGCTGGAACAGCGGCGGTGGCGAGGATGTCGTCCACCGGGTAGCCGCTGTCGGAGCCGAGGAACAGAGTGGCGCGCCACACCTTGGTGTGCGCGTCGGAACAGAGAGCTGGAACAGTGGCGGTGGCGAGGGTGTCGTCCACCGGGTAGCCGCTGTCGGAGCCGAGGAACAGAGTGCGCGCCACACCTTGGTGTGCGCGTCGGAACAGTGGCGGTGGCGAGAGTGTCGTCCACCGGGTAGCCGCTGTCGGAACCGAGAGACGCCTCGGGGTGCGTCTGCGAGGAGGAGTGTGCCAAGCACGAAGGTCTGGAAGATGCGCGTCGGCGCGCTGAGGTCTGGAGAGCGTGCCAAGCTCGAAGGTCTGGAAGATGCGCGTCTGTGCGCTGGTACGGAGGAGCGTGCCAAGCTCGAAGGTCTGGAAGATGCGCGTCAGTGCGCTGGTACGGAGGAGCGTGCCAAGCTCGAAGGTCTGGAAGATGCGCGTCTGTGCGCTGGTACGGAGGAGCGTGCCAAGCTCGAAGGTCTGGAAGATGCGCGTCTGTGCGCTGGTACGGAGGAGCGTGCCAAGCTCGAAGGTCTGAAGTGGAACACTGGAATACCTCCCGTAGAGGATTAGAGAGCGCAGTACAGTGTCTCCCTCCAGGCAAACAGCGGCAGGTGGCGAAGGCTTGAGCGCATCTGGCGCGCTGGTCTGGATGTGCGTCAGGACGAACAGCTGCGCTGGGGTCTGCAGTGGAGCGCTGGGGTGCCTCCCGTGGAAGTTACAGGGAGCGCAGAACAGTCTCCTCCACAGGCTACGGCGACAGCAGACGAAGGCTGGAGCAAAACATCTCAAGGCTGGAGAGATCCATCTTACAGCATTGGTAGACCAGAGGATCTCCCGAAAGAGTCTAGATGTTAGAGAATATGACTCAGCATGAATACAACACGACCCCACGCCGAAACGAGGGGAAGAGCCCTGGTATTTAAAGCCCACAGGGGAACTAATTAGCCTGCCACCACAGGTGCGAGAGGTAATTGATAATAGTCCAGGTGTGGCCACTGAGAGAAAACGAGAGTAAAGAACGAGAGGGTGGGGGCTAGAGAGAGTGAGTGAGAAGGGAATTTCTAACAGTAGGCTTTAAAGAAACAGAGAAAAGGTGGTGAGCAGCGGGCAAAACCTCACAGTACCCCCCCCTCAACGGGAGCCACCCGGCGACCCAAAACAAATACAGACAGAGTGGCAGGGGGCAAAACAAGAGGTACTGGCCAAGCCAGCAGGGGAAGCCACCACAAGAGTGGGGCTAGCAAAAGAAACAGGGTCGCCGAGGGGTAACTAGGGTAGCAGAGGGGCAACTGGTCTAGAGGAACTGGGTCTAGAGAACTAGTCTAGCGAACTGGGCAAGAGAACTGGTCTAGAGAACTGGTCTAGAGAACTGGTCTAGAGAACTGGTCTAGAGGAACTGGTCTAGAGGAACTGGGTCTAGAGAACTGGTCTAGAGCAACTGGTCTAGAGGAACTGAGGGGCAAGCAGGGTAGCTAAGGGGTAACCATGGAAGCACCGGGAAAGGGCTAGCAGAGGGAAGGTTAGCTGCCAGGGCACTGATAGCTACAGGGCCTATGCTAGCTGTACTGCTACATCAACATAGAGGCTGCGCAAGCTGCCGGAGCCAGGCTAGCAGAGGGAAAGGGTAGCTGCCAGGGCACTGATAGCTACAGGGCCTATGCTAGCTGTACTGCTACATCAACATAGAGGCTGCGCTAGCTGCCGGAGCTAGGCTGGCAGACAGGGCTGGACCAGCATGAGAGCACAAGCTAGCTGGAAGGACAGTCCTAGCTGTGTGAGAAAAACTGACCTTGCTAGCTGAAAGGGCAGTCCTAGCAGTGGGATAAACTACACAAAAAAGTGGAGGCCATGCAGAGGGACCGGGTTAGCTGCTTGGGCCTGGCTAGCTACAGGGCCTATGCCAGCTGCAAGGCTGCATTAACATAGAGGCTGTGCTAACAGCCGGGGCCAAGCTAGCAGACCGGGGCTCTGCTGAGGGACTGGGTTAGCCGCCAGGGCATGGCTAGCTACAGGGGGGTCAAACAGGGCAAAACGGGAAGCAAACAGGGGAGCTAACCGGGGAGACTAACAAGCTAAACAGGGGAGTAACAGGCCAACAAGGGAGCTAAACAGGACTAACAGGGAAGCTAAACTGGGCAAACAGGGAAGCTAACAGGGCTAACAGGGGAGCTAGAGGGGAGACTAACAAGCTAACAGGGGAGCTAACAGGGGAGCTAGAGGGAACAAGAAAAAAAAAGGCAAACTCAACATACACCGTCTGTGCTGGCTGGGGTCGTCGATTTGGTGGGGTCGTACTGTTATGGTTTGTAACCGACCCCAATCGCACAACACAAGACAGGTATGGTGGTTTGCCAAGAAACAGATATTTATTGTGAACAGGGAAAAAGGGCACTGTCCCTTTAAGGGAGAAAACACAAAACACTGGAATAACACAAGAGGGGAAGGAAAAGTGCCTTTAAGAGGCGGGCAGGAAAAGGGAACACTATGGGAAAGTAAGGGAACGCCTAAGGGAAGGTTAAGGGAACGCCTTGGGACAGAGGAACTAGAGACTAGGTAAACCAGGGACAAGGAGAACTAGGGAGAGAGGACTAGGGACTAGGAGAGCTAGGGATAGAGGACTAGGGACTAGTAGAACTAGGGACAGAGGGGACTGAGGCCCGCGGAGGCGGGCTGGGGAACAGGGAGGAACTGGGGACAGAGAACCGCGGAGGCGGGCTGGGGACAGGGAGGAACTGGGGACTGGTGGGAAAACATCTGGGCCGCTCTGCAGAACAGAGGAGAGGGTTAATATTCAAAGGGAACAAACAGAGCAGATGCAGAACAGTCCAAATAACAAAGTAACAAAGTAAATACTATCTTCGTGTGAATAAACACACAGTGGGAGATGAAATGTCCAAAATAATATCCACGAGAGAAACAAAACAGAGTGGGAGATGAAATGTCCAAACTAATAACTAAGAGAGAACTAAAGGAGGCAATACGCTGGGGAACAGCAGCGGGACGAGGGCAAGGGGCATTACGCTGAGTGAGTGACATCACAATCAAAACTCACCCAGGCGTATGCGTAAAGGTACAGGGACAGCAGCGGGAACGGGGGCAAGAGGCATTACGCTGAGTGAGTGACATCACAATCAAAACTCACCCAGGCGTATGCGTAAAGGTACAGGGACAGCAGCGGGAACGGGGGCAAGAGGCATTACGCTGAGTGAGTGACATCACAATCAAAACTCACCCAGGCGTATGCGTAAAGGTACAGGGACAGCAGCGGGAACGGGGGCAAAAAGCATTACGCTGAGTGAGTGACATCACAATCAAAACTCACCCAGGCGTATGCGTAAAGGTACAGGGACAGCAACGGGGCGAGGGCATCGCCACCGGGTGGCTGGCTGTCCGAGCCGAGGAACAGAGCGCTGGAACAGCGGCGGTGGCGAGGATGTCGTCCACCGGGTAGCCGCTGTCGGAGCCGAGGAACAGAGTGGCGCGCCACACCTTGGTGTGCGCGTCGGAACAGAGAGCTGGAACAGTGGCGGTGGCGAGGGTGTCGTCCACCGGGTAGCCGCTGTCGGAGCCGAGGAACAGAGTGCGCGCCACACCTTGGTGTGCGCGTCGGAACAGTGGCGGTGGCGAGAGTGTCGTCCACCGGGTAGCCGCTGTCGGAACCGAGAGACGCCTCGGGGTGCGTCTGCGAGGAGGAGTGTGCCAAGCACGAAGGTCTGGAAGATGCGCGTCGGCGCGCTGAGGTCTGGAGAGCGTGCCAAGCTCGAAGGTCTGGAAGATGCGCGTCTGTGCGCTGGTACGGAGGAGCGTGCCAAGCTCGAAGGTCTGGAAGATGCGCGTCAGTGCGCTGGTACGGAGGAGCGTGCCAAGCTCGAAGGTCTGGAAGATGCGCGTCTGTGCGCTGGTACGGAGGAGCGTGCCAAGCTCGAAGGTCTGGAAGATGCGCGTCTGTGCGCTGGTACGGAGGAGCGTGCCAAGCTCGAAGGTCTGAAGTGGAACACTGGAATACCTCCCGTAGAGGATTAGAGAGCGCAGTACAGTGTCTCCCTCCAGGCAAACGGCGGCAGGTGGCGAAGGCTTGAGCGCATCTGGCGCGCTGGTCTGGATGTGCGTCAGGACGAACAGCTGCGCTGGGGTCTGCAGTGGAGCGCTGGGGTGCCTCCCGTGGAAGTTACAGGGAGCGCAGAACAGTCTCCTCCACAGGCTACGGCGACAGCAGACGAAGGCTGGAGCAAAACATCTCAAGGCTGGAGAGATCCATCTTACAGCATTGGTAGACCAGAGGATCTCCCGAAAGAGTCTAGATGTTAGAGAATATGACTCAGCATGAATACAACACGACCCCACGCCGAAACGAGGGGAAGAGCCCTGGTATTTAAAGCCCACAGGGGAACTAATTAGCCTGCCACCACAGGTGCGAGAGGTAATTGATAATAGTCCAGGTGTGGCCACTGAGAGAAAACGAGAGTAAAGAACGAGAGGGTGGGGGCTAGAGAGAGTGAGTGAGAAGGGAATTTCTAACAGTAGGCTTTAAAGAAACAGAGAAAAGGTGGTGAGCAGCGGGCAAAACCTCACAGGATTACAACTGAGCTCAACATGATTAGAACACAGACTCTCTGGTGCCTGTTGTATAGGTCCACAGGAATGACATTTTACATAGTGTCATACATAGTCATATATTCAATTCACATAGAATCAGTTTTAACACAGTAGATAAGTACATTGTAGGCTCAAAGGCAGTCTCTGTTCCTGTGATTAGATAATACTAGGTGCTGGACAATTAGCATTTCAATGGTGTGTGTGTGGGGGTTGCGCCGCATTCCAATGTTCCCGGCAGCGTGTCAAAGTGTCCTTGAGCAAGACGCTTAACCCCCAATTGCTCCTGATGAGCAGGTTGGCACCTCTGCCGTCTGTGAGTGAATGTGAGGTATAAGTTGTAAAGCACTTTGGATAAAAGCTCTATATAAATGCTGTACTCTGTCGTCTACTCTAAGCCATCCTAGGTTGTCAAAGTGGGCAGGGGTGAGGTGGGTTCTAGGGGTAAGGTCAAGTAGAAGTCTGACCAGTTTGTTTTGTGATGTTTGTAATCTTGTTTTTAGCGCCTTTGAGGTGATTTGGTACCATGAGGTGCAAGCATAGTCGTAGTACCCTTGAATGAGTGCTCCTGCCAGAGTCTTCAGCCATGTCCTCCAACACAAAACCTAAAGAAGTTTGACATCCAACCAGAGTGCAAATGTAACAGTAAAGTGCAATAGTGATATACAATGAACAGGTGATTAAACTCTGTGTAAAATATCCTTCCTGCCCTTGCAGTGTGTTAAACAGTTCTGTCTGTCTGCCCCTGAGATTAAAATTATAAAATGTTCACAGACAAGTTGGTTGAAATATATTAACAGTTCATTGCAGTGGGATAATTTAGATGGCCCAGAGAGCAACATTGCACAATTGGCTGTTAAAACATATACAGTAACATTCAGGAGAACAGCCCAATTCCAGGTGTGCCAGCTAATAAAGGCTACCACAGAGAATGTTACATGCAATTTGCTAATATAAGGAACATAGCCCGCAAGAGGAAGGAAAAGTTGACAAAGACCATTGTACCCAATGCAATTTATTTTAAACATATGATACATGATTAATGTATTTTTTACTGGACTGGCCCTTTAATGTCCTTCAGGTGAAAACTAGCTATATGGGTGTAAGAAAATGTGTATTCATCCTGTAACATGGGCATAGCATATGTTATTGATTGGTTGATTTTATTGTGGATTATAAGGATAAAGGGATAAAAACATGATACAATGCAAGCACTTATTTCCATCATGGTCCCTGGTATTAAAAAACAGGACATACATCAACATAAAACAACATCATAAAACATCAACATAAAACAGCATCATAAAACATTAAGATACAATATGCATATACAGTTGAAGATAAAAGAATAATAAATAAATATGCTATCTTCTCTTTCCTATGCCGATAGCCATGATCATACATGCTTTTTGAAGCCAGTTAACCCGGGGGCCTGTTTACTGCTGCTGGGCAGGCTGTTCCACAGAACTGCAGCTGAGTAAAGGAAGGTCTGCTGGCCGTAGGAAATGAGTTTAAATCTAAATGGAACTATGTTTGTGTCTCTACCTCTGGTTTCATGGCTATGGTTGTTTTTTACATACTGAAAGTAATTTTGAAGGTAGCTTGGCACCTCCCCTTTATAAATTCTATATACTAGGCATAGCTTTATCATTGATACTCTTGTTTCCACTCTGAGCCACCCCAGGCTGTTGAAGTGGGGCTGGTCTAGGTGAGTATGAGTGGGGAGCTGCAGGACTATCCTTTCAATATCCGTTTGCTTTTATTTGACACCATGAGAGCCGAATCATCTGTGTAGAGCAGGAGATCATATGAGTCAAGGTCAGATCTAGCCTGGAATAGAGAACAGAATGTTGATTTTGTGATGTGTAATTAGTACAGTGCAGGGGTGTTCAGTCCAGGGCCCAGAGAGTAGAGAGCTGTGTGAGAGTCGTCCCCGGACAGCTTCTGTGAGAGGATGACCATGTGTGGTCCAGAGGTTGAGCATCTGGGGAAGCAGAAAAACAATCAATACATTTTGGAGCATTGTTACTACAATAGATAACGTTATTCATCACATTAACTATCTATGCCCCCCCCCCCCACACACACCACAGTAGCTACAGTAGGTACCATCATGCCAGTCCAGGTAATAATGTTAACCACAGTAGCTACAGTAGGTACCATCATGCCAGTCCAGGTAATAATGTTAACCACAGTAGCTACAGGTAGGTACCATCATGCCAGTCCAGTAATAATGTTAACCGCAGTAGCTACAGTAGGTACCATCATGCCAGTCCAGGTAATAATGTTAACCACAGTAGCTACAGTAGGTACCATCATGCCAGTCCAGGTAATAATGTTAACCACAGTAGCTACAGTAGGTACCATCATGCAAGTCCAGGTAATAATGTTAACCACAGTAGCTACAGTAGGTACCATCATGCAAGTCCAGGTAATAATGTTAACCACAGTAGCTACAGTAGGTACCATCATGCCAGTCCAGGTAATAATGTTAACCACAGACACACACACACACTTTGTTTCCCTTTAAAATGTAGAAGACGCAGAGGGACACACAGCAGAACACTACTACCACCACCAACAAAGAAAAACCACATCTCCTTCCAGTCCAATGTGTAATATGCAGACGTGAGAAATATTTCACAGAAAGTCACAGTCGGAAGAAGGTCAAGGAGAGTCTTACAACATGTGAAACACTGACAGCTGGTAGGCTGTGTGATGCAGCAGAGGCCCGCTCCTCCATATACGTGGGGTGGATCTGGTTGCTGCAGAGGCAAAGTACAGAGATTACACAGTATTTCTGTACAAGAAAAACAACAGCACAGGGACCATCCAATATCAAACAATTGTTAAGGGGATGCAGACCAGAGAAAGACGTTTGTCTTGTTTACATCAGGGTCCCCCATTTTTAATTCATAGTGACAACAGCATCTAAAACAATATATTTATATGTATATTTATATATTAGAAGAGTATATTTATGAGACAGTATATTTTGTACATATGTAACGGTTGTGACAACGTCACCTCAAACTTCTAACGTCACGGGCTGAAGGCAAAACGGACTGCATATAAACTGCTGATGACTCATAACTTCCTATCACGTTTGAATAATGCTGTAAAGTTAAGTAAAAATGCATTTCAATAGTAATGTATATGAATTAAGAGCTTACCGATGCAGAGCTAAATCCACAGTTGTCAACAGACGAGACGCGATATTTACTTCCTAGTTCCTGAGTTGGAGGAATGGCATTGGGAGAAATCAAGTCACTTGACGTTGTAACGCGTTTTGAAACCTATCGTGCTGTTTTTAGTGGGAACAAAGTCCTTTCGGTTGGTATTCTTAATCCACTTCTGGCGAATATCTTGGTCGTCTGCACGGCCAGGGAATCGATGCAAAAGGTATGGTCTCAAGACACGGGCAGTGGTCAGTCAAGTTGAACACAAGTGAGGTAGAGAGCCACGAATTTCATAATAAAAGCGGCGACTTAAAAAAATAATAAAAAAAAACGCTTGCGCCCAAAGGACATTTTATAAAACGAGGCATGATACAATACTATACATACAATACAATACTATGTATTTTAGCCAAAACATGTGGTCAGAACACAGTGGATTTAGTCCATTCGCTCTCATTCTCTCTCTGCCTCTCTCTCACTTTGTCGAGGGCGGAGCTCTTCCTGAATGAACAGAAAGCAGGCACCTCGGCACGTTGTCACCAGCTGGTGACCAGTATGAGAGCGCCCCCGCTGGTCATTGTTACCATTAATACGGTGCCCAAACGGTCCCCAAACAGTGGTTCCAGGACTTTTCCCGGCTTCATCTGTATCTGCAGTTGACTACACCCCTTTCCCTGACTGGTCCCGGAAGATGCTCATTTTCCCATTGTCCTTTTTTCAGTAGCCATCGTTCTTTGTGAGTACCTGGATGATGAGTTAATTTTCCATTGGTTACTTATTGGGCATGAAGTCCAATTTTGTAAATTATTTTAAAATGTTGTAAACCCCACATTGGATGTTTTAAATGTTAACTAATATAGTAAAACAAATATATATATACTGTATATATATATATATATATATATATATATATATATATATATATATATATATATATATATATATATTATATATATATATATATTATATTATATATTATTTTATCTTCCTGAAAAGTGGGACCAGTGAAACGTCACCAAAGCTCTATTGGACTTCTCTCTGCCCCTGTAAACTTCTCACACCATTTTGAAAGTGTTCCTGCATATAGCCGGCAATGTGTGAATGTGTGTGGGTGTACGGGGGAGAAAGGAGGAGAGAGAGAGAGAGAGAGAGAGAGAGAGAGAGAGAGAGAGAGAGAGAGAGAGAGAGAGAGAGAGAGAGAGAGAGAGAGAGAGAGAGAGAGAGAGAGAGAGTGTGTGTGGTGCACGTGCCCATGCAGCGAATTGGTTCTGACTTGAGGTAACACCCCCGGCCCCAAAGCCAACAGGATCCTTTCACACCTCGCGATTAGAGACCCTTCTACAACGTGGAGGTGTGTCTATTTGTGTGTAGGAGCGTTCACGCACTTTCATGAGATAGGAAGCACAAAGAGAGAGAGCAAGATGGAGAGATAGAGCGATGGTGAGGGGGTTAGGGGGAGGCTTATGTGGTGTTGACATTGTAACAGTTGGACTTGTTGAATTTGATCTCGCTCTAACAAATATGCTTGGTTGTTGCTTGTATAGCGGCACGGTGGTGTAGTGGTTAACACTGTCGCCTCACAGCAAGAAGGTCCAGGGTTCGATTCCCGCTTGGGGACCAGGTTTCCATGATGCCAGTTACCCAGGTGGGGTATCTCCCAGGCCTTTCTGTGTGGAGTTTGCATGTTCTCCCCGTGCTCGCAAGGGTTTCCCCCCCGATAAGATAAACCCAATGGAAAAACATGCAAAACAATAGATCGCTAACGCTGTGGCGTCCTTGACGAAGACGGACAGGAGCACTTGGATTGGTCCCCTGGCGCGGCTCACGTTGACGCCTGTCTGCTCCCGGCTGCCCTTGGGGGGGAAGGACGACGGGATGGGTTAATCGCAGATACGAATTGCATGCATGCATCGCATGTATGCCGATTGATGACCTCTGAGCAGGTCCTAAATTATTATAAATTATTGTCTTTTATTTGTAGCTACTTTTTCACAGGCTACACTGTAAAAAATTAAAGTTTTATTTTACAAATTACTTGTTTTTCTACTTTAAGTGTAAAAGCCATACAAATACAGTAAATTACCTTTTATCAAAATATTAACCATTAAATAAATGTTGTAATCTGTAAATGTATTTGATTTTACTGTAATTTGACAGTAAGTATTTGGCAACCATTATGCCACAACAATGTGGAACGCCCTACCCAAAGCTGTAAAGGAATGTGAATCCCTGCCCACATTCAAAACTGCTCTTAAAGAGCACCTACGGGAGGCTGCAATTCGAAACTGGCCACCGTAAATGCCCAAAACCCCCACCACCTCCTAATAGACAGTCTCCTCCCCACCGCATGTATATATTCCCTCCCCGCCGTATGTATATTTTTCTCCCACCCACCCACCCCCTCCTAATGTACAGTCCCCTCCCCATCATATGTATATACTCTGTCAGGATCTAGGGGTAACAGTACTGTATATTTGAATACCGTTTATGTCACAAATGTATCAGTACTAAATACCTATATGTCCCTATGCCATAAATGTCATGTATGTTGTGTATGTCATAAATGTCTATATGAATTGAAAATGGGGGACCCTGATGGAAACAAGACAAACGTCTTTCTCAGGTCTGCATCCCCTTAACAATTGTATGTATTGAGCCGTACTGTATTGTACCCATTCTGCAATCTGTTAAATAAAGTTTTCATTCATTCATTCATTCATGCCAGACATTTACCGTTTTCTTGCAGCTTTTTTTCTTCTTACAGTGTACTTACTGCACAGAACAGCCAAGTTGCCCTCTGTACTCCTCATTGTGGTAACTTGCTGTGCTGGTTGTAAGTCGCTCTGTGAATATCAGTGAATCTGCTAAATGCTTAAGATGTACTTAACCCTTATGTTTTATATATATATATTGTTTTATATATATATATATATATATATATATATATATATATATATATATATATATATATATATATATATATATATATATATATATATATATATTAGGGATGTCCGATATTATCGGCCGACCGATATTATCGGCCGATATCGGCAGTAAAATGTGATATCGGAAAATATCGGTATCGGTTTAAAAACAAAAAAAAACAATAACAATATTTGTTATATATATATCCAGTGAAATTATTAGTTACCTGAAATTATTCCGTTTTTTGGACGGGGAGACCCTGCATATATCGGTATCGGTTGATATTGGTTGATATCGGTATCGGAAATTAAGAGTTGGACAATATCGGAATATCGGTATCGGTAAAAAAGCCAATATCGAGCATCCCTAATATATATAATATATAGAATTATATATATATAATTCTACCAGTCTATAGTTTTCACTGGCCAGTGAAGGGGAATGAACAATAAGGTTTGTAGACAAGTACACATCTTGATGCCTGCCCCTCACCCCATACCCTGCCCTTCCAGCCCCTGTCTGCCCTATCATGACGCCCCACTGCCCAAGGCACACACTAAACCACACACACACACACACACACACACACACACATACACACACACACACACACACACACACACACACACACACACACACACACACACACACACACACACACACACACACACACACACACACACACACACACACACACACACACACACACACACACACACACACAAACGAGGTGCACACATACTGTAACACAAAGTACAGGTACACATTCACACACAGTCACTCTGCACATTAACACATGCACATACACGTATACAATACAGAGACACAGATATAAATAAACACAGGACCCTCAAACAAAGAGAAACCTCGGACAGATCAGAGAGAGGGCTTACAAGGGGGGGGGAGTGGAAGGATGGAAGGAAGGGAAAGAAAGAGGAGGAGAAAAGAAAAGAAGAATGTGCAGGATGTCTACGGGAGATGTGTAGAGGTCTCTCTCTCTCCCTCTCTCTCCCTGTCATCTATTCACCTGTCAGAGGGCTTATCTGGACAACAGCTGTGAGGCTAAAGAGAGGACTGACCTCCTCTTTGCTTTCTCCTCCTCCTGGCTCGCTCCTCACCTCCTCTCCTCTCTCAACGTCTTCCCCTGCGGCTAACCTGTGTGTGTGTGTGTGTGTGTGTGTGTGTGCGTGTGTGCGTGCGTGCGTGCGTGCGTGCGTGCGTGCGTGCGTGCGTGCGTGCGTGCGTGCGTGCGCTCACAGGGGTGTGCTTAGTGACACTATGAGGGTTCTAACCCACGACCTGGAGCACACAGCACGTAGAGACAATCCCAAGGCTTCTTGGCGAGGCGCTGGGGGGGGAAACTTTTTGCCTTTTACAAGTCGCTTCAAGGAGAGGAAAAGCCCACTTAGGTAAGCGGTGGGCTACGGTGGCCTGGAGGACTTGAGAACGAGGCAGCCCATAGAAATACAATGTGTAGAAAAGACATTGGTTTGCACAGGGATTTAACAAAAGCAATTTGGCATCATTTGGCATGTTTGGAAATCTGGGTAAATATTATTTATGCATATAGTGGGTTTCTAAATTAAATGTATGGAGGGTGATACATATGTCTATTGTCTGATGCTAAATGGTAAATAAAAAATGGTAAACGGTGCATTTATATAGCGCTTTTATCCGAAGCACTTTACAATTGGTTGCTCACATCTTACCCATTCACTCACCCATTCACACACCAACGGCAGAGACAACCATGCAAGGTGCCAACATGCAGTTAGGGGTTAAGTGTGTTGCTCAAGGACATTTCCGACACACTGCCCAGGAGGAGCGGGAATTGAACCAGGAACCTCCAGATTACCAGACGACTGCTCTACCTCCCGAGCCACTGTAGCCCCAATGTAATGTATAAGAGCAGTTGCTTATTGGAATAATATACCGAGAAATATAACTATGGTAAGGAACAAATGTATGTTTAAAAAAAAAAGTTTAAATTTTTGCTCATGAATAACGAGTTACATTTTGGTCATTGACTTATTATGGAAATTAGTATGGATATATAAAGGTGATCGGTGACTTGAGAAAAGTTATGCTATATTATGAGTTAAAATCATATAAATGATTTTGATCTGTTCTGTTTGTTCTTATGCACTGACTATGTAATTTGTATTTTATGGTTGGAGAATTGTGATATCTGACTTATGAATATTGAGTGAGCTTTGATTCACTGTTTTGTTTGTTGTGATGTTTTCTTGTGAGTACTTCAATATTTGTAGTTTTAGATTTTTTTTTTACTTTTAACTGTTTTGAAATTTTAATTTTTAATTTTTAATGTTTGGACCCCAGGAAGAGTAGTCTCACTTTGGTGTAGACTAATGGGGATCCACAATAAAACAACTAAAACAACTATAAATGTATGGAGAGTGATATAGTTACTGTCTATTGTTTGATGTGCATAGTAACTGTATGGAGAGGGATATACTGTATATATTCTACTGTCTATTGTTTATATGTACATAGTACCAAATGTATGAGTGATGCATATTATTCTACTGTCTATTGGTTGATGTACATAGTACTAGATTTATGGAGAGTGATATATATACATATATTCTACTGTCTATTGTTTATATGTACATAGTACTAAATGTATGGAGAGTTATACACATAGGTTGATCTTTGATGCACAAATCTTCACCAACCAATTATCTGTGCTTGGCACAACACTCTGCAGTCCCATTTGCTATATAGTTTAATGTGTGCAACGCAAAGGATAGACCAAGTCTACATTATGCTATAGTATTTCACTGTATCTGTGAGGTTCGCCTCTTCCCTGGACCTTTATTTCCCTGTCTCCTCACCTCTCCAGCCCCCACCCTCGCGCTCGTTTAGCCTCGTCTGCTCTTCAGCAGCCCACACCCTTGGACTATCTGTCAGTATCTGTTTGATTGGTTCGTGCCGAACACACTCTTCTAGTTCAAGTATCAATTACCATCACGCACCTGATGTGTTTTCTAATTAGTGCCCCAGTGGGCTTTAAATACCTCGCTCTTCCCCTCAGTCCTGGTCGGGTCGTTCCGTATCATATCTCTATCAGCAGACTCCTACGGGAGGTTCTCTACTTGTAGGCTCCTACGGGAGTTTCTGTTTCTGTCAGTATGCTGTTTTCATCTCCGGCGTGAGATGCGCTCAAGCCTTCGCCACCTGTCGCCGTTTGCCTGGAGGGAGACACTGTACTGCGCTCTCTAATCCTCTACGGGAGGTATTCCAGTGTTCCACTCCAGACCTCCGAGCCAGACGCGCTCTTCACTCCAGACGCGCATCCAGACGCGCATCCAGACGCACTCCAGACCTCCGCGCCAGATGCGCTCTCCGTACCGGCGCGTACTCCAAGCAGACGCGCACCACTCAGACCTCCGCCCCAGATGCGCTCTCCGTACCGGCGCGTACTCCAAGCAGACGCGCACCACTCAGACCTCCGCGCCAGATGCGCTCTCCGTACCGGCGCGTACTCCAAGCAGACGCGCACCACTCAGACCTCCGCGCCAGATGCGCTCTCCGTACCGGCGCGTACTCCAAGCAGACGCGCACCACTCAGACCTCCGCGCCAGATGCGCTCTCCGTACTGGCGCGTACTCCAAGCAGACGCGCACCACTCAGACCTCCGCGCCAGATGCGCTCTCCGTACCGGCGCCTACTCCAAGCAGACGCGCACCACTCAGACCTCCGCGCCAGATGCGCTCTCCGAGCCGGCGCGCTCTCCTCCAGACGTCTAGCCTGCGCCCTCCTACTCCTCCCTGTAAGCAGCTCCAGCCCTCGCCCTGTCCAAGGCCTTAACCCTGTTTTCTATGTCCCTGTCCCCAGCCCGCCTCCGCGGGTCTCTGTCCCTGTTTCCCCTCTCTAGTCCTCCTAGTCCTCCCTGTCCAGTCCTTCTAGTCCTCCTACTCCTCCCTGTAAGCAGCTCCAGCCCTCGCCCTGTCCAAGGCCTTAACCCTGTTTTCTATGTCCCTGTCCCCAGCCCGCCTCCGCGGGTCTCTGTCCCTGTTTCCCCTCTCTAGTCCTCCTAGTCCTCCCTGTCCAGTCCTTCTAGTCGTCCTAGTCCTCCCTGTCCAGTCCTTCTAGTCCTCCTAGTCCTCCCGGTCCAGTCCTTCTAGTCCTCCTAGTCCTCCCTGTCCAGTCCTCCTAGTCCTCCCTGTCCAGTCCTCTCTAGTCCTCCTAGTCCTCCCTGTCCAGTCCTCCTAGTCCTCCTAGTCTTCCCTGTCCAGTCCTTCTAGTCCTCCTAGTCCTCCCTGTCCAGTCCTCCTAGTCCTCCCTGTCCAGTCCACTCTAGTCCTCCTAGTCCTCCCTGTCCACTCCTCCTAGTCCTCCTAGTCTTCCCTGACCAGTCCTCCTAGTCCTCCCTGTTCCTGCCCTGTCCCTTGCCCTGGCCCTGTCCGTTAGCCTTTCCCTTAGCCTTCCCCTTAGCCAGCTCGCCTCTTAAAGGCACTGTGCCTATTTTTCCCAAGTTCTTGTTTTCCTGTAATTTGTGTTCTCCCTTAAAGGGACAGTGCCGTTTTTCTGTTGTTTTCAATAAATGCCCAGTTCTTGGCTTACTCTCATACCTGTCTTGTGTTGTGCGATTGGGGTCGGTTTCAAACCATAACAGTACGACCCGACCAGTCGACGACCCCAGCCAGTACAGACAGTGTATGTTGAGTTTGCCTTTTTTTTTTGTTCCCTCTAGTCCCCTGTTAGCTCCCCTGTTAGCCTGTTAGTCTCCCCTGTTAGCTCCCCTGTTAACCCTTGTTGTTTCCCCTGTTGACTCCCCTGTTTAGCTCCCCTGTTAGCCTCGTTAGCTCCCCTGCAGCTTGTTAGGCCTCTACTACCAGCATGGCCCCAGTCTGCTAGCTTAGCCCCGGCTGCTAGCACAGCCTCTATGTTAATGCAGCCCTTGCTGCTAGCATAGGCCCTGTAGCTAGCCATGCCCAGGCAGCTAACGCGGTCCCTCTGCATGGCCCCAGTCTGCTAGCTTAGCCCCGGCTGTTAGCACAGCCTCTATGTTGATGCAGCCCTTGCAGCTAGCATAGGCCCTGTAGCTAGCCATGCCCAGGCAGCTAACCCGGTCCCTCTGCATGGCCTCCACTTTTTGTGTAGCCTTCCCACTGCTAGGACTGCCCTTTCAGCTAGCAAGGTCAGTTTTCCCACTGCTAGGACTGCCCTTTCAGCTAGCAAGGTCAGTTTTCTCCCTATGCTAGGACTGCCCTTTCAGCTAGCAAGGTCAGTTTTTTCCCACTGCTAGGACTGCCCTTTCAGCTAGCAAGGTCAGTTTTCCCACTGCTAGGACTGCCCTTTCAGCTAGCAAGGTCAGTTTTCTCCCACTGCTAGGACTGCCCTTTCAGCTAGCAAGGTCAGTTTTCCCACTGCTAGGACTGCCCTTTCAGCTAGCAAGGTCAGTTTTCCCACTGCTAGGACTGCCCTTTCAGCTAGCAAGGTCAGTTTTCTCCCACTGCTAGGACTGCCCTTTCAGCTAGCAAGGTCAGTTTTTTCCCACTGCTAGGACTGCCCTTTCAGCTAGCAAGGTCAGTTTTCCCACTGCTAGGTCTGCCCTTTCAGCTAGCAAGGTCAGTTTTCTCCCACTGCTAGGACTGCCCCTTCAGCTAGCAAGGTCAGTTTGCCCCACTGCTAGGACTGCCCCTTCAGCTAGCAAGGTCAGTTTTCTCCCACTGCTAGGACTGCCCCTTCAGCTAGCAAGGTCAGTTTCCCCACTGCTAGGACTGCCCCTTCAGCTAGCAAGGTCAGTTTCCCCACTGCTAGGACTGCCCCTTCAGCTAGCAAGGTCAGTTTTCTCCCACTGCTAGGACTGCCCCTTCAGCTAGCAAGGTCAGTTTCCCCACTGCTAGGACTGCCCCTTCAGCTAGCAAGGTCAGTTTTCCCCACTGCTAGGACTGCCCCTTCAGCTAGCAAGGTCAGTTCCCCACAGCTGGGACTGTCCTTCCAGCTAGCTTGTTCTCTCATGCTGGTCCAGCCCTGTCTGCTAGCCTAGCTCCGGCAGCTAGCGCAGCCTCTATGTTAATGTTGCATTACAGCTAGCATAGGCCCTGTAGCTATCAGTGCCCTGGCAGTTACCCCTCAGCTCCTCTAGTTACCCCTCAGCTCCTCTAGTTACCCCTCAGCTCCTCTAGTTACCCCTCAGCTCCTCTAGTTACCCCTCAGCTCCTCTAGTTACCCCTCAGGTACCCTAGTTACCCCTCAGCTCCTCTAGTTACCCCTCAGCTACCCTACTTACCCCTCAGCTACCCTAGTTACCCCTCGGCTACCCTTGTTACCCTTCAGCTACCCTAGTTACCCCTCAGCTACCCTGTTCCTTTGCTAGCCCCACTTATG
Source organism: Notolepis coatsorum (assembly GCF_963971535.1). Lineage (NCBI taxonomy): Eukaryota > Metazoa > Chordata > Actinopteri > Aulopiformes > Paralepididae > Notolepis > Notolepis coatsorum. Next base: position 103,313,026 of record NC_140166.1, read on the forward strand.
TTGTAGCTTCCCCTGCTAGCATGGCCCGGTACTTTTTGTTTGTTGCCTTGTTTTGTCCCCTGCCACTCTGTCTGTATTTTTGGGTCGCCCGGTGGCTCCCGTGGAGGGGGGGAGTACTGTGAGGTTCGCCTCTTCCCTGGACCTTTATTTCCCTGTCTCCTCACCTCTCCAGCCCCCACCCTCGCGCTCGTTTAGCCTCATCTGCTCTTCAGCAGCCCACACCCTTGGACTATCTGTCAGTATCTGTTTGATTGGTTCGTGCCGAACACACTCTTCTAGTTCAAGTATCAATTACCATCACGCACCTGATGTGTGTTCTAATTAGCGCCCCAGTGGGCTTTAAATACCTCGCTCTTCCCCTCAGTCCTGGTCGGGTCGTTCCGTATCATATCTCTATCAGCAGACTCCTACGGGAGGTTCTCTACTTGTAGGCTCCTACGGGAGTTTCTGTTTCTGTCAGTATGCTGTTTTCATCTCCGGCGTGAGATGCGCTCAAGCCTTCGCCACCTGTCGCCGTTTGCCTGGAGGGAGACACTGTACTGCGCTCTCTAATCCTCTACGGGAGGTATTCCAGTGTTCCACTCCAGACCTCCGAGCCAGACGCGCTCTTCACTCCAGACGCGCATCCAGACGCGCATCCAGACGCACTCCAGACCTCCGCGCCAGATGCGCTCTCCGTACCGGCGCGTACTCCAAGCAGACGCGCACCACTCAGACCTCCGCGCCAGATGCGCTCTCCGTACCGGCGCGTACTCCAAGCAGACGCGCACCACTCAGACCTCCG
>NC_140166.1:103318809-103363809 GCF_963971535.1 Notolepis coatsorum
TCTCTTTCTACAGCAACAAACACACACGTGCGCAAACACACACACACACATGCACACAACACACGCACACATGCACACACACACCGGCAGATAAATAGCCATTTATGCTGGTCTCATTCTCATTCTAATGGCCCTCCCTCTCCCATAAACTCTCTGAGGAATTGGATCGCCGTAGGCAGATTATGATTATGGTTATCAAAAAATCACATCACAGATTGCTCTCTCTCTCTGTCTCTCTCTCTCTCTCTCTCTCTCTCTCTCTCTCTCTCTCTCTCTCTCTCTCTCTCTCTCTCTCTCTCTCTCTCTCTCTCTCTCTCTCTCTCTCTCTCTCTCTCTCTCTCTCTCTCTCTCTCTCTCTCTCTCTCTCTCTCTCTCTCTCTCTCTCTCTCTCTCTGTCTGTTTCCCTCTCTCTCTCTCTCTCTCTCTCTCTCTCTCTCTCTCTCTCTCTCTCTCTCTCTCTCTCTGTGAGTGGACGTACACTTGTATTCATTGTTCTCTGTGTGTTTGTGTGTGTGTGTGTGTGTGTGTGTGTGTGTGTGTGTGTGTGTGTGTGTGTGTGTGTGTGTGTGTGTGTGTGTGTGTGTGTGTGTGTGTGCGTGTGTGTGTGTGTGTGTGTGCACGCACGCATGTGTGTGTGTGTTTGGGGCGGTCAGCAGACTATATCATACAATAATGTAGAATAATATATCTACTGTCTACATACACTGTCCATAGTGCTAAATGTACAGATAAAGTATAGTATTTTTATACATAAAGTATAGTATCGTGATATATTCATTCAAACCTTTATTTATTCTCGAAAGGACAATTGAGGTCACCCTAATTTTCAATGTCGAGACTTACAGACATTTCAATGCATAATAACTTTTTTTACAATATAATAATAATAATTAATAATAACTATAACATAGCACCTTTCACACATGGACTGCAGCCCAAAGGGCCCCACAGCAAATAGCACAAAATGAACATACAATTAGCATACAGTTGGCAGAATAAAAACAATGCATAAAGTGCACACATAAGAATAGGTATAAAAGACAATAAAAGTAGTGGAACGTAGAATGTGCAGACATAAGAATAGGCATACAATAGGTACAATAAGTACAGTGTTGCTCGAAGGCATGTGAACCCCCCCGGAAAGGCCAGTCCCCATTCAAGACACACCTCCCGATAAAGCATGTCATGACCGAAGGAAAACACAAACAGCCCTATTGACTATTATTACTGCACACGCTTTTGGATACTGTAGTATAATTTGGCAATTATACATATTCTTAAATGGCTATTGTCTCTAAGTTGGAATACAGAAGGAAGTCATTTAGAGAAAATCTTCCCGTGACCTTACACAGCTGGATCAATATAGGGACCAGCTGTCCCAGGAAGTCTCACAGAAACCAATTTGTATACAGAACACCTCAACGAGCTTCAAAGCGACACACAACAGAAGGGTGATTCACCCCCGAAGACTCAAAACAATGAATCGGCCAGTAACCGGTGATAACATTCAAATCACATGTATACGTTATGAACATCTGTGTCAACAGTGTTGTGTGAGTAGCTAGACTGCTCTTTGAAAATCACTTAAAAATATAATCAGGAAATAAAAGCTTCTGGTTGAATCAAGCCTTTTAAAGAAGTAACTTAAAGTAATACATCTTCAAAGTATTATGTGGGATAAAGTATATATCTTTTAAGAATAACTTATTCTGTAACTAATGCAAAGTTAATAGAACATGTAGTGAGTGTAACTGAAGGAGGGAGACAAATACATTTGCATAGAATCAGGCTCATCAGGGGTCCTACTAATCACCCCAAAGTACCAGAAAATACCAGAAAATACCAGAAAATACCAGAAACTACCCCAAAATACCCCAAAGTATACCCCAAAATACCAGAAACTGTGAGGTTTTGCCCGCTGCTCACCAACTTTCTCTGTCTTCTTTAAGCCTACTGTTAGGAATTCCCTACTCACTCTCTCTAGCCCCCACCCTCTCGTTCTTTACTCTCAGTGGCCACACCTGTTCGATTATCAATTACCTCTCGCACCTGTGGTGGCAGGCTAATTAGTTCCCCTGTGGGCTTTAAATACCAGGGCGCTTCCCCTCGTTTCGGCGTGGGGTCGTGTTGTATTCATGCTGAGTCATATTCTCTAAACATCTAGACTCTTTCGGGAGATCCTCTGGTCTACCAATGCTGTATATGGATTTCTCCAGCCGTCGTCTGCTGTCGCCGTAGCCTGTGGAGGAGACTGTTCTGCGCTCCCTGTACTTCCACGGGAGGCACCCCAGCGCTCCACTGCAGACCCCAGCGCAGCTGTTCGTCCTGACGCACATCTAGACCAACGCGCATCTCCCGGACCCTCGTGCTTGGCACGCTCTCCAGTCACCAGCGCGCAACGCGCATCTTCAAGGGCTTGGCACGCTCTCCAGTCTCCAGCGCGCAACGCGCATCTTCCAAGGATCCTCGTGCTTGGCACGCTCTCCAGTCACCAGCGCGCAACGCGCAATTGCAAGGGCTTGGCACGCTCTCCAGTCACCAGCGCGCAACGCGCATCTTCAAGGGCTTGGCACGCTCTCCAGTCTCCAGCGCGCAACGCGCATCTTCCAAGGATCCTCGTGCTTGGCACACTCCTCCTCGCAGACGCACCCCGAGGCGTCTCTCGGTTCCGACGTGCACACCAAGGTGTGGTGCGCCACTCTGTTCCTCGGCTCCGACAGCGGCTACCCGGTGGACGACACCCTCGCCACCGCCGCTGTTCCAGCACCCTGTTCCTCGGCTCCGACAGCGGCTACCCGGTGGACGACACCCTCGCCACCGCCGCTGTTCCAGCACTCTGTTCCTCGGCTCCGACAGCGGCTACCCGGTTGACGACACCCTCGCCACCGCCGCTGTTCCAGCACTCTGTTCCTTGGCTCCGACAGCGGCTACCCGGTGGACGACACCCTCGCCACCGCCGCTGTTCCAGCACCCTGTACCTCGGCTCCGACAGCGGCTACCCGGTGGACGACACCCTCGCCACCGCCGCTGTTCCAGCACTCTGTTCCTCGGCTCCGACAGCGGCTACCCGGTTGACGACACCCTCGCCACCGCCGCTGTTCCAGCACTCTGTTCCTCGGCTCGGACAGCCAGCTACCCGGTGGCGACACCATCGCCGCCGCTGCTGTTCCTGCACCATTACGCATACGCCTGGGTGAGTTTTGATTGTGATGTCACTCACCCAGCGTATTGCCTCTTGCCCTCGTCCCGCTGCTGTCCCTGTACCATTACGCATACGCCTGGGTGAGTTTTGATTGTGATGTCACTCACCCAGCGTAATGCCTCTTGCCCCCGTCCCGCTGCGTTCCTGTACCATTCCGCATACGCTTGGGTGAGTTTTGATTGTGATGTCACTCACCCAGCGTAATGCCTTCTGTTTTTGTTCTCACTTAGTTAGTAGTTTGGACATTTCATCTCCCACTCTGTTTTTGTTCTCACTTAGATAGTACTTTTGGACATTACATCTCCCCCTGTGTGTTTGTCACACGAAGATATTATTACTTTGTTACTTTGTTTATTTGGACTGTTCTGCATCTGCTCTGTTTGTTCCCTTTTGAATATTAACCCTCTCCTCTGTTCAGCAGAGCGGCCCAGATGTTTTCCCACCAGTCCTCCCAGTCCTCCCTGTCCCCAGCCCGCCTCCGCGGGCCTCAGTCCCCTCTGTCCCCAGTTCCTCCCTGTCCCCAGCCCGCCTCCGCGGGCCTTAGTCCCCTCTGTCCCTAGTTCTCCCCTTTCTAGTTCCACCTAGTTCCTGGTCCCAAGTCCTCCCCTTCTAGTTCCACCTAGTTCCTTGTCCCTAGTTCTCCTAGTCCCCAGTTCTCCTGTTCCCTAGCTCTCCTTGTCCCGACATCTCCTAGTCTCTAGTTCCTCTGTTCCTTTAACCTTCCCCTAGCGTTCCTTTAATGTTTCCCCTAGCGTTCATTAACCATCCCTTAGTGTTCCCTTTTCCTGCCCGCCCCTTAAAGGCACCTAGTTTTTCCCCTCTTGTTATATTCCTGTATTTGTGTTCTCCCTTAAAGGGACAGTGCCCTTTTTTCCCTGTCTCTCAATAAATATCTGTTTCTTGGCAAACCATCATACCTGTCTTGTGTTGTGCGATTGGGGTCGGTTACAAACCATAACAGTACGACCCCACCAAGTCTACGACCCCAGCCAGCACAGACGGTGTATGTTGAGTTTGCCTTTTTTTTTCTTGTTCCCTCTAGCTTCCCTGTTAGCCCAGTTTAGCTTCCTTGTTAGCCCTGTTTAGCTCCCTTGTTAGCTTGTTAGCTCCCCTGTTTAGCTTGTTAGTCTCCCCGGTTAGCTCCCCTGTTTGCTTCCCGTTTAGCCCTGTTTGACCCCCCTGTAGCTAGCCATGCCCTGGCAGCTAACCCAGTCCCTCAGCAGAGCCCCTGTCTGCTAGCCTTGCCCCGGCTGCTAGCACAGCCTCTATGTTAATGCAGCCCTTGCTGCTGGCATAGGCCCTGTAGCTAGCCATGCCCTGGCAGCTAACCCAGTCCCTCAGCAGAGCCCCAGTCTGCTAGCTTAGCCCCGGCTGCTAGCACAGCCTCTATGTTTATGCAGCCCTTGCTGCTGGCATGGGCTCTGTAGCTAGCCATGCCCTGGCGGCTAACCCAGTTCCCTCTGCATGGTCCCAGTCTGCTAGCTTGGCCCCGGCTGTTAGCACAGCCTCTATGTTAATGCAGCCTTGCAGCTGGCATAGGCCCTGTAGCTAGCCAGGCCCAAGCAGCTAACCCGGTCCCTCTGCATGGCCTCCACTTTTTGTGTAGTTTCTCTCCCACTGCTAGGACTGCCTTTTCAGCTAGCAAGGTCAGTTTATCCCACTGCTAGGACTGCCCTTTCAGCTAGCAAGGTCAGTTTCTCTCCCACTGCTAGGACTGCCTTTTCAGCTAGCAAGGTCAGTTTATCTCACACAGCTGGGACTGTCCTTCCAGCTAGCTTGTTCTCTCATGCTGGTCCAGCCCTGTCTGCCAGCCTAGCTCCGGCAGCTAGCGCAGCCTCTATGTTGATGTAGCAGTACAGCTAGCATAGGCCCTGTAGCTATCAGTGCCCTGGCAGCTACCCTTTCCCTCTGCTAGCCTGGCTCCGGCAGCTTGCGCAGCCTCTATGTTGATGTAGCAGTACAGCTAGCATAGGCCCTGTAGCTATCAGTGCCCTGGCAGCTAACCTTCCCTCTGCTAGCCCTTCCCGGTGCTACCATGGTTACTCCTTAGCTACCTTGCTTGCCCCTCAGTTCCTCTAGACCAGTTGCTCTAGACCAGTTCTCTAGACCCAGTTCCTCTAGACCAGTTCTCTAGACCAGTTCTCTAGACCGGTTCTCTAGACCAGTTCTCTAGCCCAGTTCTCTAGACCAGTTCTCTAGACCAGTTCCTCTAGACTAGTTCTCTAGACCCAGTTCCTCTAGACCAGTTCCCCCAGTTGCCCCTCTGCTACCCTAGTTACCCCTCGGCGACCCTGTTTCTTTTGCTAGCCCCACTCTTGTGGTGGCTTCCCCTGCTGGCTTGGCCAGTACCTCTTGTTTTGCCCCCTGCCACTCTGTCTGTATTTGTTTTGGGTCGCCGGGTGGCTCCCGTTGAGGGGGGGGTACTGTGAGGTTTTGCCCGCTGCTCACCAACTTTCTCTGTCTTCTTTAAGCCTACTGTTAGGAATTCCCTACTCACTCTCTCTAGCCCCCACCCTCTCGTTCTTTACTCTCAGTGGCCACACCTGTTCGATTATCAATTACCTCTCGCACCTGTGGTGGCAGGCTAATTAGTTCCCCTATGGGCTTTAAATACCAGGGCGCTTCCCCTCGTTTCGGCGTGGGGTCGTGTTGTATTCATGCTGAGTCATATTCTCTAAACATCTAGACTCTTTCGGGAGATCCTCTGGTCTACCAATGCTGTATATGGATTTCTCCAGCCGTCGTCTGCTGTCGCCGTAGCCTGTGGAGGAGACTGTTCTGCGCTCCCTGTACTTCCACGGGAGGCACCCCAGCGCTCCACTGCAGACCCCAGCGCAGCTGTTCGTCCTGACGCACATCTAGACCAACGCGCATCTCCCGGACCCTCGTGCTTGGCACGCTCTCCAGTCACCAGCGCGCAACGCGCATCTTCAAGGGCTTGGCACGCTCTCCAGTCTCCAGCGCGCAACGCGGATCTTCCAAGGATCCTCGTGCTTGGCACGCTCTCCAGTCACCAGCGCGCAACGCGCATCTGCAAGGGCTTGGCACGCTCTCCAGTCACCAGCGCGCAACGCGCATCTTCAAGGGCTTGGCACGCTCTCCAGTCTCCAGCGCGCAACGCGCATCTTCCAAGGATCCTCGTGCTTGGCACGCTCTCCAGTCACCAGCGCGCAACGCGCATTTGCAAGGGCTTGGCACGCTCTCCAGTCACCAGCACGCAACGCGCATCTTCAAGGGCTTGGCACGCTCTCCAGTTTCCAGCGCGCAACGCGCATCTTCCAAGGATCCTCGTGCTTGGCACACTCCTCCTCGCAGACGCACCCCGAGGCGTCTCTCGGTTCCGACGTGCACACCAAGGTGTGGCGCGCCACTCTGTTCCTCGGCTCCGACAGCGGCTACCCGGTGGACGACACCCTCGCCACCGCCGCTGTTCCAGCACCCTGTTCCTCGGCTCCGACAGCGGCTACCCGGTGGACGACACCCTCGCCACCGCCGCTGTTCCAGCACTCTGTTCCTCGGCTCCGACAGCGGCTACCCGGTTGACGACACCCTCGCCACCGCCGCTGTTCCAGCACTCTGTTCCTCGGCTCCGACAGCGGCTACCCGGTGGACGACACCCTCGCCACCGCCGCTGTTCCAGCACCCTGTACCTCGGCTCCGACAGCGGCTACCCGGTGGACGACACCCTCGCCACCGCCGCTGTTCCAGCACTCTGTTCCTCGGCTCCGACAGCGGCTACCCGGTTGACGACACCCTCGCCACCGCCGCTGTTCCAGCACTCTGTTCCTCGGCTCGGACAGCCAGCTACCCGGTGGCGACACCCTCGCCGCCGCTGCTGTTCCTGCACCATTACGCATACGCCTGGGTGAGTTTTGATTGTGATGTCACTCACCCAGCGTATTGCCTCTTGCCCTCGTCCCGCTGCTGTCCCTGTACCATTACGCATACGCCTGGGTGAGTTTTGATTGTGATGTCACTCACCCAGCGTAATGCCTCTTGCCCCCGTCCCGCTGCGTTCCTGTACCATTCCGCATACGCTTGGGTGAGTTTTGATTGTGATGTCACTCACCCAGCGTAATGCCTTCTGTTTTTGTTCTCACTTAGTTAGTAGTTTGGACATTTCATCTCCCACTCTGTTTTTGTTCTCACTTAGATAGTACTTTTGGACATTACATCTCCCCTTGTGTGTTTGTCACACGAAGATATTATTACTTTGTTACTTTGTTTATTTGGACTGTTCTGCATCTGCTCTGTTTGTTCCCTTTTGAATATTAACCCTCTCCTCTGTTCAGCAGAGCGGCCCAGATGTTTTCCCACCAGTCCTCCCAGTCCTCCCTGTCCCCAGCCCGCCTCCGCGGGCCTCAGTCCCCTCTGTCCCCAGTTCCTCCCTGTCCCCAGCCCGCCTCCGCGGGCCTTAGTCCCCTCTGTCCCTAGTTCTCCCCTTTCTAGTTCCACCTAGTTCCTGGTCCCAAGTCCTCCCCTTCTAGTTCCACCTAGTTCCTTGTCCCTAGTTCTCCTAGTCCCCAGTTCTCCTGTTCCCTAGCTCTCCTTGTCCCGACATCTCCTAGTCTCTAGTTCCTCTGTTCCTTTAACCTTCCCCTAGCGTTCCTTTAATGTTTCCCCTAGCGTTCATTAACCTTCCCTTAGTGTTCCCTTTTCCTGCCCGCCCCTTAAAGGCACCTAGTTTTTCCCCTCTTGTTATATTCCTGTAGTTCAAGTTCAAGTTCAAGTTCTTTAATAGTTGTCATACAGAAGTACAGAATACTTTCATACAAAATGCTTCTTACTGTTACGCTCCAGAGACTGTGCTAGACAAGATAGTATCAAATAACATAATAACATAATATAGCATGAATTTAGAAGAAGAAAATGAGGTCACAGTGTTCGGTATAGACATATGTACAATGTTCTGAGTTACCATATAATATACAATACACAATACTATGCAGTGTACTAATGTACAGTACTATCTAGTGCAAAGCAGAAATGGGATGAGGTACAATTTTAGGTACAATTTACAGTAAGGTGTACGAGTTGTAGTGCAATCCTTCATCCATAAATATAGAGTGTGGGGAGTGGGTGCTACAGTGTGTTTGTTTAAAGTGGGTGTGTGCTATAAAGTGTGTGGAGTGGGTGCTACAGTGTGTTTGTTTAAAGTGAGTGTGTGCGTGTGGATGTGTGTGCTATGTGTGTTTGGTGGTTGTTGTTGTGTAGTGTTCATTCATTGTTCGTTTAGCAGCCTGATGGCCTGGGGATAGAAGCTACTTCTGAGTCTTTCTGTGCTCGCCTTGAGACTCCTGTATCGCTTGCCTGACGGCAGCAGTTCAAAGAGGCAGTTGTTCGGGTGGCTCGAGTCCTTAATAATTCTCTTAGCCTTCCCCTTGCAACGCTTGTAGTAAATGTTCTGGAGGGTGGGGAGCCCCCCTCCAATTGTGCGTTCGGCTGAACGTGTCACTCTTTGTAGTCTGCTTTGGTCTTTTGCAGTGCTATTCCCAAACCAGGAGGTGATGTTGCCGGTCAAGATGCTCTCTATTGTACATGAGTAGAAGTTCTTAAGGATCTTCTGGCTGACTTGGAACTTCCTTAGGCGCCTGATACTTAAAGGGACAGTGCCCTTTTTTCCCTGTCTCTCAATAAATATCTGTTTCTTGGCAAACCATCATACCTGTCTTGTGTTGTGCGATTGGGGTCGGTTACAAACCATAACAGAAACTACCCCAAAATAGCCCAAAATACCAGAAAATACCAGAAACTACCCCAAAATACCCCAAAGTATACCCCAAAATACCAGAAACTACCCCAAAATACCCCAAAATACCAGAAAATACCCCAAAATACCAGAAAATACCCCAAAATACCCCAAAATACCAGAAACGACCCCAAAATACCCCAAAGTATACCCCAAAATACCAGAAACTACCCCAAAATACCCCAAAGTATACCCCAAAATACCAGAAACTACCCCAAAATACCCTAAAGTATACCCCAAAATACCAGAAACTACCCCAAAATACCCCAAAATACCAGAAAATACCAGAAACTACCCCAAACTATCCCAAAGTATACCCCAAAATACCAGAAACTACCCCAAAATACCCCAAAATACCAGAAAATACCAGAAACTACCCCAAAATACCCCAAAGTATACCCCAAAATACCAGAAACTACCCCAAAATACCCCCAAAATACCCAAAAGTTTACCCCAAAATACCAGAAAATACCAGAAAAGACCCAAAAATACCCCAAAGTATACCCCAAAATACCAAGACACTGAACCCCAAATGACTCCAATAAGCAGGCTAGCACCTTGCATGGCATCTGGCTGCCATTGCTCTGTGAGTGCATGTGTGGATTGGTGAAGGAGAGGCAATTATAAAGCTATTTGTGCAGGTAGGAAAGTGCTATATATGTGGAGTCCATTTCCCATTCCCAAAGTACCACATATTTTCAAAACAAATGTTTATTTTAATATATTATAATCTCCAAATGTAATAACATCTGTATTGAACACTGAACAAACAGTATACATATTTTTTTATCAATTTTATTTTAAATGTTCAACAATAACAAAACAACATCAACAACAATAATAACAGAACAGTATAACATTTTTGAACAAATTCCAGTAAGGATGGAAGAAAAGAGACAACTATAGGCTATACATGACAACATAACAGGACATTCTAACTGTGTCATTACATTACATTCAGGTCCACAAGATGGCTACTTAAAAAACTAGAATACACACTGAACTAGGAAGAACAGCTTTTTCAAGCTTCACACCTTGGTCATGGAATGGGCTACAAGACCATATCCACTTATGGATACAAATTTAAATCTGTATTACATAACTTCCTACAAAAAGAATTTCGCTGCTTTCTGTAGTCGGGTCCCAACTGCAAAACTGCTAAATTACTGTATTACCCTGTATTTTACTGTCATACACCTTTACTATTATGTAGACTATTCTGTTTTGTGTTTTTGTGTTTGCATGTATTGTATATTGTATACATCACACAAGAACATAATAAAAGTGCATATATACAATATACAATACATGTAAACACAAAAACATTGCCCAGATAGCAAAAAATGAGTGAATCAACGTTGAAATAGGGTTCAGCAGAAATATTGAATCTATGTTGAAGCCTGACATCTAAATTATATAGATCGTTGTCTATGACCCTAACGTTGAATCAACGTTAGGTGTCAACCATAGCTGATACTATATCAATGTTGATTCAACCATCATCTAAATGGTAATATACATGCACATTTTAGTTGATTTTATATTGAATCAATGTTAGACATCAATGTTTATTCAACCATAATCTAAATGGTAATCTACATGCACATTTTAGTTGATTTTATATTGAATCAATGTTAGACATCAATGTTTATTCAACCATAATCTAAATGGTACTCTACTTGTACATTTGTAACTTGTACATCTACTTGTAACTTGTAAAGTTAAGGAATCAATACTGATTAATGTACATTTTACATTAAAATATTGCTGCTGATATGTATACATCATAACATTACATGTTTTTTTTCCTGCTGTTAAACACACTATTGTTAAATAAATAATAATAAAATTCTTATATGACCATATTTCCAAAAATGTGTGAACAAAAATGACAACATGGCTTTAATATGAAAATTTATTTTTTTCTAGGGTATCAGAACTTAGTGACTAAAACTTTTTACAAAAAACAAACAGGCTTTCATTAACAATATAGCCACTGCCAGAATAGTGACACACATATTGTGTGTGGTGAGCACACGCATTCATGCACAACGAAGACAAGATTGCAATCATTTTAACTATAAACTTATGAGCTCAAAGTATGAGCTCACTACTGACTGAAATGTCCAACAAAAAGCATCAATTGTCAAATAACTAGACACATTAACATTAACTAGACTAGATGTTTGAGGAAATTAGAAAGGGAACAACAACTTAACCCTTGTGTCTGATCAGATTCGTATTTGTTTGATAACTTTGCAGTGATGAGCCAACATAATATGTGGCATAATCTTTTAATTATCTTGTATTTTTTTTTTTACTCTTCATAAATTGTTTATTCCACTTCAGCCCGATCATAACCACCACATATTCTTTTTTTTGTCATATTTAACAACTCTTTTCAGAAAAGTGGGAGTATTTCATTACAAAAATAATATAAAAAATGGTTATGATCAGGGCTGAAGTTGAATAAAATATTTATGGAAAAGAAAGTGGGAAATTATTTCAACATAATCTTTTTATGGAGTTTTTCAATTTAGTTCCCTAATAAGAGTATAATATTTTAGTTTTCAGACACAAGGGTTAAATATAAACAATGGCATAGGATTTGAATTTGAACACAGTGGAGCTTAGATGATCTACAGTTGTCCACGACTTATCCTCCAAGGCATCTGCTATATAATAATCTTCAGATTTACTTAAGTGTTATTAGTAGGTTACAACAGTAAGCATTAGTTTGCTCAGTCAATTATGGCCAATTCGTTTTATATTGTTTAATACAGTTAAATAAATAGATAAATGAAAAGCAATTTTTTTTGGATTACCCCCCCCCCCCCCCCCCCCCCCTGTACCGAAAATAATACCGAACCGCGTCTTCAAAACCGAGGTACGTGCCGAACCGTGGATTTTGGGTACCGTTACACCCCTAATGTTTCTATAACTCTCTCCCATATAACTCTCTCCCATACCCTTAACACCAACCGCTGAAGTGCCCTTGAGCAAGGCACTAAACCCCCAACTGCTCCAGTGGAGTTGCTCAGTGGCCAACAGTGTCAGACTGTGGTTGTACTGGGGCCTAACAAAATTAATAGTTGGTTTCAGGTTGGTTGTCAGTTTGGCCATGGGTAGGTAGGGAATTTATTTTATTTTATTTTTTTATTTTATTCTTTCCCACGGCGACTATGGATAGGGAATTTCTTTATTTAATTAAAATGTTCACAACAACATGGATGCATGTACTCTGCCAGCATGTTTAATATCCATAATACTAAATGTTTGACTAAGATTTCTATGAAACTTTATAAAAAAAAAAAAAAAAAAAAAAACGTCTTTTTTTTTTTTTTTTTTATAATTTTTTCTAAAAACTCATAAAATATATTGGGTCGCACCTAAATCGGCAGGGTCGGTCGGCAACCTGAAACCAACTATTAATTTTGTTAGGCCTGGGCAGCTCCCAGGTGTGAATGGAACTCTGTGAATGTGAAGCAGGGCGTAGCTGAAAAAGAGCATCTGTGCTCAGCGAACCTACCCTGGGTAAATAAAGGTTAAAATAAAAAATAAAAAAAATAAACACTGCAAGAACAGGCTGAAGCATAAGTCATTCAAGTAAATGCCGTCCATGGAAGAACAGTGTCCAGGGTAATTCCTTGTACTGTATGAACCAGGGAAACAGTGTGCTGGGGTACCCCAAGTTTGACTCTGGTTCGCTTGACAATTAAGTTTGGGTCACTTCGGTTCCAAGAACAGGCTGAAGCAGCATATTCAAGTAGATGCCGTCCATGGAAGAACAGTGTCCATCAGGGTAATTCCTTGTACTGTATGAACCAGGGAAACAGTGTGTGCTGTGCTGTGCTGGGGTAGCTGTGCTGTGCTGGGGTACCCTAAGTTTGACTCTGGTTCGCTTGACAATTAAGTTTGGGTCACTTCGGTTCCAAGAACAGGCTGAAGCAGCATAAGTCATTCAAGTAGATGCCAGGGTAATTCCTTGTACTGTATGAACCAGGGAAACAGTGTGTGGTGTGCTGTGCTGTGCTGGGGTACCCTAAGTTTGACTCTGGTTCGCTTGACTTAAGTTTGGGTCACTTCGGTTCCTTGAGATGCCTCCCTCCCGGTCTGGCGCATAACGAAGCCACTTCTTGACAGTTTCGCTGTAGTCCTGGTCGGTCAGCTTGGGGTCAAACTGTCGAGCAGCAGCTGATAGACACAAAAATAAAAAAGGGAGGAAGAGAGGTGGGTGAGATGATGTACGATGATAAGAGCACCCGGCCCTCACTTCACACGAGTGCGATTTTTTTTAATCACTCAATTACTCACTCTGTAGGTCTACAGTAACAAGCTACAGTCAGCAGCCAGTTAGACTGGACAGGAAAGAGAATTAAGCAATCGCAATACAATGTGTATCCATGCACCTCTAAAGCTCACCATTCCCATTTCCATTTGCAACAGCATAATTATATTCTGAATCACCAGCATCACCAGCATCACCACCGCACTACCTAAACTTAACCTATGAAGTAGTTTGCAGGGGAGGAAGCTCACCAAACATGCAGGCTTGTAGTGTGGTGTGCTTGAATGGCTTCTTGCTTTCTGAACAACGCTTGTCTTTCTTTCCAGCCCAGTTGAACCCACTGGCCAGGGCGTTGGTCATAGCAGTTTTCAACATCAGTCTGATCAGGTTCTCTGAATTGGTGCCTCCTACCAAAGCCAGGCGAGAAATCTAAATCAGAGAGAAGAAAATGAAGGCCCTGCGTTAGAAACAGCATAACGTTTATTTTATGAACACAGAGCAACCAACTTGTCAGCCCATGCCAGTCATTAGGTTTAACCACATTAACCCTCCTGTCCATATGTAAACGGTATATTTGAACAATTTCAAAACGTTTCATAAATAGCAGATATACAAGCTCTAACACGTTTTGAACTAGAAAGTGCTAAACACATTTTTCCCCTGAACAAGACCACACTGAAACAATCTACATTTGATAAATGAATGCAGTTCAATAAATTACCATCTTTTGACGGACTGATTGCTCCATCAGTAATGATTCTGCCTCATTGAAGTCTTGTTCACTGGCGATTGGCAGCTGGAAGGGGAGCATAGTGGTTGTGGTGGCCACCCCGTGTCCCCTGGTCCCACCAGATATGTTGCCCTCAGCCAACTCGGTCTTGATGAACTGCACATCTCTGGATAGATCCTTCACCACGACAAGTAATTCAGCAAGCATTGAATTCATCTTCTGGATGGTAAGGTCTTCAGAAGAAGAGTTAAAATCATTAAGTGAGAAATAAAAATAAGCAGCAAATCACACGAGGAATTACACCATGTCCAATAGACTTGCCTTTCATAAGCTGCCCGTCATCGCCGGCCATCTGTCTATGCTGTGAAACACCAGATTGCCCTGAGCTGTGTCCTGACATCGCTGTAGAAACAAAATCATAGTTATATATTTCACTAGTTTGACTGCATTGGATCAAACTGGTGGTAGTTCCCTCTAAAATGGCATACCATTTTGTGCATGTTGTGAGAGACCAGGGGGACTGTAGTATTGCCCCGAGCTGCATCCCGACATCCCTGTAGAAACAAATCATTATATTTAAAAATACAAAATCTGACTTGTCAGTCAAATTAACATACATGTCACAATCACTAACACCGGTTCCTGACAGGCAGCAAGCGAGCGAACTGGAGACGAAATCGCACACGACACTGTCCTGATATGACGCAGCGCGTGTCCGAGTGTGTGTTACCTGGATTCTCGACCAATAAAAAGTGTTTAGGGGCAGGACTCGGCCGCGTAATCGCTCAACTAGAGACACAGCGAGCGAATATTTGAGGGGTGAACGACATCGCTGCTCAGTTCACTGTCGCTCGCGGCAGGTCAGGATAGTCTGATTGAAACGAATACATTTTAATCACTTTTTCTCGCTCGCTCGCGTCGCTCTATGTCAGGAAGGGGTGTAAGGAGTTGTATCCCCGTCTCTCAAAACACTGTTACTGAAAGAGTACAGTATCATACCACTACTTGCACTTTGTCGATCTTGCAGCTGCTGGACATGTGAGGCCTGCTGCTGCTGGTGATACTGAACAATATCAAATCCTGGCATCTCGGCTGAAACACAGTAGGAAATACACAAAGTTATTAGCAAATGACGCTATTGTAATCCCCCATGTGAGAAAATGTTTGATTTCCATTCAGCTGATTTCACGTGCACTGCCAAATACTACTTTAATAAAAATATCAAAGACAATGCGAGACAATACAGATATTTTAAACATGCCAGAATATTATGTTATGAGATTGCTTGATAACTCACCATTATGTTGAGTTAGCGATTGCCGGTAGTTGCTAGTAACCAGATCTACAAAGGGGAAATGTAAAATAAGTTGCGACTCAAACATGGTGGAAATTGTGCTCAATATAAAAGCATTATGTACAACTACACATTTTTATTGTGACATTGCTTGCAAGTTGTGAAGGCTTTGAATTTTTGTAGTGGGCTGGCATGCACATTGTAAACATGTATTCTGTTGCATGCATGATGCCAGCGACCTGCCAGCCATCTCCTCACAAGAACACAGATATGGGTTCACTTACTGTTATTTGGATCAGGAGTCTGCAACGAATCTAAATAGCTGTAGATCCTGCCACCATCCAAAGAATCTAAAAAAGGTAAGCCAGGGTGAGAATTGAAGATGCTACAAATCATGTTTAAACAGTCATCTAGTTGGCATTTTAACATGCATAGCAACATACCATTCATTGTAGGGTCTTGGCCAACAACTGGAGGGTTGACGTATCTTAGCGCCTTACGAGACCGGCTCGATTTTGGAGTCTGTCCTACAACATATTTTAGTTGGCATGTTATTCACAATGTATATATTTTGGGCCAACTATAGAATAACTGCAAGAAATGCAGAAGTCCAATCAAATTAAAATGCTCAATTTGTCGGTACATGGTCAGACTAATTTGTTTAACTGTTTATTATTATTATTAACTGTAGCCATTTCCAAAGTGCCTATATAAAATAAATGCATTGCATCAATACCTGGGAAACCCACATCAGGTGCTTTGGCAAAACGTTTTCTTTTGGCGTCGCCACTCGAGTCAGAGTCCGAGTGCACATACTGCTGATTTGGCCTAAAAAAAAGTATATATATACACACATATAAATAAATGTAGTTATGATACTACGTTTATTAGTCAAGGCTAAAGTCTGAATACATAGGCCCTCAGGCCACTGTGTGTTATCCTTTTAGCACTACTTGCAACTACAACAGCAGTGCCATTATTTACAACACCCTAGGGAGAGTTGTCCCTTTAACAAAGTGAACACTGTACCTGGATCTTCTTTTTTGGCGGAGATCTCCTTCGTCCTCAGATTCAATTTCAGAGGTTGGACACATAGTTGAGGTGTACTTGGTCTCTCGTTTTTTGGCCTCATCATGGGTCTCTGGAAAGAGCAGAGAGAAAATGACAATTAACATATCTGCAGTCCAGTGTTTAACGAAAAAATATATGTACCTCTTATCATATGTGCATCGTCACAATTTGCGTCCTCACTTTTTGTGTATGTGTTGCACGAAATACTCACCACACGTAGTAAGCTCACGTACATCCTTATAGGTGATCCATTTATCATCTGGTTGCAGTCCATCTCGAAGGGCTTTTGTGAGCTTTATGTGTTTAGGGGGCCATAACACAGTCTGGTCTTTAGCATTAAACCAGCTCCCTAGAACTACTGCTGTCCCACCATTTGGGAACTGTACAACTGACCACAGCACCACCTCACCATTCATCTTCAAAGGGCTGAAATGAGAATTTACGGTACTCATAATGATCTCTCCTTACAAGCCATTCCCATACCGTCCTAAACTAATATAATCCAGCCTTATTTCTGTCTGTAGTCGTCGGTGTAGGTTATCCAGTGTACATATCCACACGGTCCTCGTCTAGGGCTCCTCGGGTGAAAGCGCCAGGGTAAGCAGCCCAGCCTGGATAAGCACACTAGCTGGTACGAGGAAACGTTGGTAATGCTGGTCACTGTAGAACGGTAGCCGCACGATACACTATACATAATAGACTAATAATAATAGAATAGGTCGAACTCAACGATACAGCTTTAAACTCTGACACTTCAGCTATCAATTTGCACGCGGTCTCAAGGCTCTATTTTGGGGCAAAACGGGCACACTTCACAGCACGTTGTATCGTGGTGAAGGCTTCAACTTATTGGGGTAACTAACTGCTGTATCCACCTGAAACGTATTTATACGTAAGGTGAATAATCTATAGTACCAGCCTTATTTTTGTCTGTAGTCGTCGGTGTAGGTTATCCAGTGTACATATCCACACGGTCCTCGTCTAGGGCTCCTCGGGTGAAAGCGCCAGGGTAAGCAGCCCAGCCTGGATAAGCACACTAGCTGGTACGAGGAAACGTTGGTAATGCTGGTCACTGTAGAACGGTAGCCGCACGATACACTATACATAATAGACTAATAATAATAGAATAGGTCGAACCAGCTCTCTAGAACTACTGCTGTCCCACCATTTGGGAACTGTACAACTGACCACAGCACCACCTCACCATTCATCTTCAAAGGGCTGAAATGAGAATTTACGGTACTCATAATGATCTCTCCTTACAAGCCATTCCCATACCGTCCTACAAAGCCAAAGTGCACTACACACATTGCATTTTTGAAGCATTTAAAGGAAAACTCCAACATTTTGTGAAATTAGCTTATTTGACATCTTCCCTGGAGTTATAAGAAGATACATACCTTTTTCGTCTCTCTGCATGCATTGGGCTTAGGGAATGCCTGGACAGTTAGCCTAGCTTAACTTCATCACTGGAAGTGGGGCAGACATCTAACCTAGTTCACTACAGTCAGGAAATATACTCCAAATACAATCAAAATACAACTCCCAAACGTTCCCGTAAACATGTTGTGACCTGTGTATTTACCACGTCTCCCAGTCACACAAGTCACACAAGTCTCCAAGTCACACAAGTCTCCCAGTCACACAAGTCTCCAAGTCACATGAGTCACACAAGTCTCCAAGTCACAAGTCACACAAGTCCAAGTCTCCAAGTCACACAAGTCACACAAGTCCAAGTCACACAAGTCCCACAAGTCTCCAAGTCACACAAGTCACACAAGTCTCCAAGTCACACAAGTCTCCAAGTCACACAAGTCACACAAGTCCAAGTCACACAAGTCCCACAAGTCTCCAAGTCACACAAGTCACACAAGTCTCCAAGTCACACAAGTCTCCAAGTCACACAAGTCACACAAGTCCAAGTCACACAAGTCACACAAGTCCAAGTCTCCAAGTCACACGAGTCACACAAGTCTCCAAGTCACACAAGTCACACAAGTCACACAAGTCTCCAAGTCACACAAGTCACACAAGTCTCCAAGTCACACAAGTCTCCAAGTCACACAAGTCACACAAGTCCAAGTCACACAAGTCACACAAGTCCAAGTCTCCAAGTCACACGAGTCACACAAGTCTCCAAGTCACACAAGTCACACAAGTCACACAAGTCACACAAGTCCAAGTCACACAAGTCACACAAGTCTCCAAGTCACACAAGTCACACAAGTCACACAAGTCACACAAGTCACACAAGTCACACAAGTCACACAAGTCCAAGTCACACAAGTCACACAAGTCTCCAAGTCACACAAGTCTCCAAGTCACACAAGTCACACAAGTCACACAAGTCCAAGTCACACAAGTCACACAAGTCTCCAAGTCACACAAGTCACACAAGTCTCCAAGTCACAAAAGTCTCCCAGTCACACGAGACTCATGTGACTGGGAGACTCGTGTGACTTGTGTGACTGGGAGACGGGGTAAACACACAGGTCACAACATGTTTACAGGAACGTTTGGGAGTTGTATTTGGAGTATATTTCCTGACTGTAGTGAACTAGGCTAGATGTCTGCCCCACTTCCAGTGATGAAGTTAAGCTAGGCTAACGGTCCAGGCGTTCCCTAAGCCCAAAGCATGCAGAGAGACGAAAAAGGTATGCATCTTCTTGTCCAACTCCAGGGAAGATGTTAAATAAGCTAATTTCACAAAATGTTGGAGTTTTCCTTTAAGCGTTTCAATTGGCCAGCCAAACATGTTATCTGTGTACATGTAATATTGTACTAATTGTGTATTTATTAATGAGGTAAGTTATGCCCCGAAATCCGACGTTAGAGTCAGTGTGTCAATATAGTTACTGCACTTTAGCTTTGTAGGGCAGTATGGTTATGCTGTTAAATGAAGTAGTGGTATTGCAATGGCACCATCTCCGTCTGGAGAGAGAAGACATTTGCGCTTGATATAGCGAAGTTTACCTATCCCTATATCTTCTTGCAAGCCACTGACCTTGTATGTACCAATGTATGATGATTCACAGGGATACATGTAGTATGGCTGTTTGTGTCTGTACTTTCTGTAAATTATATATACCTCTTCCTCTGATTTAAGAATATTCTCTACTAATGCAAATCCATCTCCAACCTCAATACAATTGTCTCCTTTCTTTGTGGACAAAGTAAACCGATGAGTGGAGACCTTCCTGTACTGTTGTGAAGAAGTAAACTGTGGGGGGACAGGCCCATCAGTGTGAATATTACGCAAAATTGGATCATCTGTGGGACATGGGGATCCAACATGTGGAATTTCAGACAACCTTTTCACTACCTGTTGTAGAGGCTGATGTGGCTTGCGTAGAAGATGCTTAATTTGTCCAAGATAGTTCTCAAAAGGGAATCCTGAGATATTATCTAGAGTGCCAAACTTCCTGTATTCCTCAGCCAAATGAATAAGCTGGTGTACATTGTACACAATTTCACCTCTTCCATACACTGTCCCAAAGTGTTCAACAAAAGAAACCATCAACTTGTGCGCAAAGGCCAACATTTCCTCAGAAATACTAGGGGACAGCAACAAGTACATTCCAACAGAAAACAACATGAAGTTGTCATACAGCTCACTGGGGAGGGAATCCTTCAAAACAACAGGACCCCAATACAACATGAAGGATCGCAACTCAGTAGCTTTCCAGCGATCTAACTCTGACAGTTCCCTTGGTTTACGGTTAAATTCACAAGGCATGTAGGGACGTAGCTTTAGCAGTTTACCTGAAATGGCTTGTACAGTTTTGGAAGGGACCCTTGTTGCCAAATTCTTCCCCTTTAACCATATATTAAGCAGTTTCCTTGTAACTCCGAGACAACAGAGATGCATGTAATCAGTTGGAAACATAGAAACCATCTTAACTAAACCTGTTAAAGGGCTCGTCCCATTGTGATGTGCCTCATCAACCATGTCTGAGAAACTGGAGTCTGTCCTAAGTCTGACTTTTGTTTCTGACAAATGTGTCATTTTATTTCTCCATACACCCTCCTGAAAACACTTGTCACAACCAGAATAGCCATTAAATGCCTTGGTCTGCTTAATATAAGCTCTAGCCGGGGGATCACAAATGAAAGAAGAAATCTGTACATCAAATTGCTTGTCATTATAAATAATGCCATTAGACAGTACATTCTGAAGATCTTTGACAAACTGCTCTAGGTACTCAAAAACACTCTTTGGCTTGCTGAGACCACAAAAAATGCCAACAACAAATGGGGACTTTGTGTAGTCACATTTGAGACTTCCAAGTATGGGCCAAAACTGAAGTTTAGAACTTTTGAATAAAGGTAAACCATCTATATTAAACTGTAAATTAAGAGTTGTCAGAGTTGCCGGTAAAATCAAACATGCCAACCGTGAAAGCACCCCTTTGACTAAACCAAAATGATAGTATTCTCCCCCTTCAATCTTAGTGGTAGGCACATGTTTTTGTGTTCCTAGCAATGTTCTTCCATCTTTAGGAAGGGTGGGGTGAAACATCTTCAAAAAGGCAGCAAAGATGATAGTGCAACCAGAGAGACTGAATAGGATGTTGCCCAATATTTTAAACTTGTCATGAGGAAATCTTCATTATGCTCATCACTGTCAAAGACATGTTCAGGTTCAATTTCGTCATCCCCAGCTATACTTTCAAAATGTGCATTTGACTCACCTGGTGAGTCAATATTTTCACTTTGATCACTGATAGTTAGTGGTCTGTTTAGTGGCAAGTCTGAAGTTGATAAATCTAGTGGCAAGTCTGATCTAGTTGTTAAATCTAGTGGCAAGTCTGTCTTTGGTAAATCGAGCAGGCACTCAGTATAGGCTGTGACAGGATCTGTGTTCTCTAAAGAGTGATGGTTTGTCCTTGAATTAGCAGCAACAATTAACTTATAATCAGTGAGGATAGCCTGCTCTGTCTCTCTCACTAATTTGTTGACTCTACGTCTTTTAGCCCAAGAATAAGATGACATAGTGATGAGGTGCTGTAGTCAATGTAATGGTACATAAATTGTGCTATTTACTTGGCTAGAACAGGTCTTTGCTTCAATTGCTGCAACGTGCGGCTTCTTGAAACTGGTACGTGATTCTGGAAAAAGAAAGAAAAAAGAGAGGAGGGTCGACATTAATGTGCTGCATTGCAATGTGCAGGGTGAAACGCTTGCATAATTCTACATTTTGATCAATATCAAGAGAGTCCATTATTATATTATTGTTATATTGTTCATTAGAAAATACCATGTATATAACCAAACGTCTAACTATATAGTCAATGTAATGGTACATACATTGTGCTATTTACTTGGCTAGAACAGGTCTTTGCTTCAATTGCTGCAACGTGCGGCTTCTTGAAACTGGTACGTGATTCTGGAAAAAGAAAGAAAAAAGAGAGGAGGGTCGACATTAATGTGCTGCATTGCAATGTGCAGGGTGAAACGCTTGCATAATTCTACATTTTGATCAATATCAAGAGAGTCCATTATTATATTATTGTTATATTGTTCATTAGAAAATACCATGTATATAACCAAACGTCTAACTATATAGTCAATGTAATGGTACATAAATTGTGGTATTTACTTGGCTAGAACAATTAAGTCTCAAACAGCCTGCAAACTACCTGGCGTTCTATCGCCATGCTCTAAGACAAACTCTAACCTTAACCAACTTAGAAAGAGTGCAAGGGGAGATGAAGCATATAGCGATATAAACATAGTCATAGCATCAAATTAGTATTTAGATAAGCCACAGAAAAAAATCACGTTATAAAAATAAGCAGTTTCTAAGAAAAAACGATTTGTTATGTGAAGCGCTTTATCAACATGGGCGCCGCCGTCGCGGTGCATTTAGCTAGCTGGCTACCTAGCCGCAGCCGGGATTCAAAGCCAACTAACCGGCTAACCCAGCTCGCTAAATACTGCATGTAGCTAGCAGAACTGTAAAATTAGTTTGAACAGCCATACAAAAAGAAACACGCGGTCCCGTTGTTGTCTGGTAGGCAACGTTGCATTTACGGATCCACGTGTTTACTAGGCCAGCTAGCGCATGCTTCCTTGACTACTTCCTGTTCACCCAATAAGCATGCTTTTGATTGGCTGAGTCGCACAACGTCATTCAGTACCAACGCACGCAATTGGACCACGCAATTTCTAATCGTTGGCGCTATAATATTTACATCGAAATAACTTAAACAACCGTACGATTCCACTTGCACACTCTCCAGAGTTATATTAAGCACACGCTACGAATATTCATGAATATTTATCTTAGTTGACGTATATATATATTTACCTACCAAACTGCAGCATATCACATGCACAACGCCGTCAAGATCCACTGGTGCACACTCACAATAACGTTATTTTTCACAGAACACAGTTAAGATAAAAGTAATATAGCCAAAACGTACTGTAAAGCACTCAGTAGAATCAAATCCGGGGGGAACCAGACGTGCTGTTCTGAACAGCAGTTCACATTGAGAGATCGAGTGCTCAGCTGCATGCTGGGACGTACGTCTGTTTAAATTGGGGGGGGGGGAATTCGGGCCAACGTAATGACGACAAACAGCATATACGTTGAACAGCATCCGTTGATTCAACATTTATTAGATATTGGCATTTCAATCATTAAAATGCAACCACAAAACAATATTGATTCAATGATATGTTTTCAACAATAGTCAATTGCTTTAGCGGTTAATGGGTGATTCAACATCAATCGTCGACCTTAACCAAAAAGCAAGCATTGTGACCATAAATCAACATTGAATTAACACCTTTTGCTATCTGGGTGCTGTCTGATATATTGCAAATGTTATTGCTGTCATCTTGGCCAGGTCTCCCTTGCAAAAGAGATCTTGTATCTCAATGGGACTTCCTGGTTAAATACAAAAAAAAAATTCTGTGTCATCTAAAAAAAAAAACACATATATAAAAAAATATAAAAAACGAAATCAAATCTCTTATGAGCATGCATGAAGTGAACATACTTATGTCTTCACTTTTCTTCTTTTTGAAGTTGTTCGCTAAGTTTTTGCCGTTCTTTTTTGGCCAGGCTTTTTGGCTAGCTGGGGTACCACTGGAATGCTCAACTGACCATCATTTGATTCTATTGTTTTAGCCTTAGGTACCATCTTAACTTTCAAGAACTTTAAATATAGCTCATCTTTAGTTATAGTGTCCCATATGACATTGGGGACCTCATATCTTTTAAATTCTGGCTTTAAAGTATAATTACCTTGGCCATGAAGGCATCTGCGCACATCTATATTTTGAAGTTGAGAAATTTGTTGGAGTTTTAATATCAGATCTGGTAACTTTTGTGGTTTCCAATTAGTAGCCAGCTTAATTACATGATTCATTGCTTCACAACTATTATTTGTCCAATTATCAGGAATCCATTTCTTTCTGTTCTTTGTCTCCATTATTTTCTTTTTCAATATAGGTATTAACTTAGAGAAATATGTAGTGAACTCTGGGCAATTTGATTCTATATATGTTTCAAGTTCAAGTACCTTTTCACAAAAGTCATACTCGTTTTTACAGTAGGTAAGAGAATTAGCATTATGGAACAGCTTATTCTCAAGTACTGCTCTCTTTTTTGCGTCCATTCCCACTTTATGTGTTAGATAATGTTTCACATTATCCCGAATATGTTTTGAACACAAAATATGACTCGCTTCAGGAAACAAAGACTCTATGGCCTTTAAAATTGCCCGTTCCTGATCGGATCCAATAACTATGTCCTCACTGATATTTATTTCTGTTGCTAAATATGCCACCGACAACTTTGATTTCAAATGGGCAAAGAAATCATGGTAAGTCTCAAAGCTGCCGTCCCAGTGCAAATACAGTGGCCCAATGAATAATGGTGGCTCTCCAGTCTCTTTCTTAAAAAGTTTGGGGTTTTTGAACACAGTCACTGTTAAGAAGCAAGCCCCCAAATTAAATGTGCGATCCACTCCTAAAACAGATGTAGCATCCTGCCCACAACAAAATCTTCTAACATCTTCTAATTGTTCATCAAAGTAAAGGATGACACAAGGTGGTTTTCCCTTCCTAGAAATTATTTGCTGAACATAATGATTTTCCTGCAACATATTCAGAACTGTCTGAAGCTCATCAGCAGTATTGGTTCGATTACCAGAAGGCCTCTGGTCTTTTGATACTTGATGTTTTATGTTCCTGACTTGTTTTAAATCTCGAGGTGCATTTTCCTCATCTTCCATAACTAACTGTGCGTATACATCACAAGGTGTCTGGGTTTGTACCGCCTGAGCCACTCTTTCAGTCACCTCTGTTTGTGTTCTGATAAACTGAGATGGATTTTTCTAAGCATTTGCATGATAACTGAGTGTTATGGGGAATGTGCCTAGATATTCCCACACTGCAATGTCGGCCCTGTTCACTGGAAAATATCCTGGAGGCCTCTCAATCCATGTTATCCTCCTCATGAAATTAAGTTTAGTGTAATAACTTGGGGTAGTTTCTGGTATTTTGGGGTATACTTTGGGGTCTTTTGTTTTCAAGTTTCAAGTTTCTTTAATAGTTGTCATACAGAAGTACAGAATACTTTTGTACAAAATGCTTCTTACTGTTGCGCTCCAGTATGGGGTATGGGGTATTTTCTGGTATTTTCTGGTATTTTGGGGTAGTTTCTGGTATTTTGGGGTACACTTTGGGGTATTTTGGGGTAGTTTCTGGTATCTTCTGGTATTTTGGGGTATTTTGGGGTATTTTGGGGTATTTTGGGGTATTTTCTGGTATTTTCTGGTATTTTGGGGTAGTTTGGGGTAGTTTCTGGTATTTTGGGGTATACTTTGGGGTCTTTTGGGGTATTTTCTGGTATTTTCTGGTATTTTGGGGTAGTTTCTGGTATTTTGGGGTACACTTTGGGGTATTTTGGGGTAGTTTCTGGTATCTTCTGGTATTTTGGGGTATTTTGGGGTATTTTGGGGTATTTTCTGGTATTTTCTGGTATTTTGGGGTAGTTTGGGGTAGTTTCTGGTATTTTGGGGTATACTTTGGGGTATTTTGGGGTCGTTTCTGGTATTTTGGGGTATACTTTGGGGTATTTTGGGGTAGTTTCTGGTATTTTGGGGTATTTTGGGGTATTTTGGGGTATTTTCTGGTATTTTCTGGTATTTTGGGGTATACTTTGGGGTATTTTGGGGTAGTTTCTGGTATTTTCCTGTATTTTCTGGTATTTTGGGGTAGTTTCTGGTATTTTGGGGTGTATTTTGGGGTAGTTTCTGGTATTTTCTGGTATTTTCTGGTATTTTGGGGTATTTTGGGGTAGTTTCTGGTATTTTCTGGTATCTTCTGGTATTTTGGGGTATTTTGGGGTAGTTTCTGGTATTTTGGGGTATACTTTGGGGGTATTTTGGGGTAGTTTCTGTTAGTTTCTGGTATTTCCTGGTATTTCGGGGTATTTTGGGGTAGTTTCTGGTATTTTGGGGTATACTTTGGGGTATTTTGGGGTAGTTTCTGGTATTTTCTGGTATCTTCTGGTATTTTGGGGTAGTTTCTGGTATTTTGGGGTATACTTTGGGGTATTTTGGGGTAGTTTCTGGTATTTTCTGGTATTTTCTGGTATTTTCTGGTATTTTGGGGTATTTTGGGGTATTTTGGGGTAGTTTCTGGTATTTTGGGGTATACTTTGGGGTATTTTGGGGTAGTTTCTGGTATTTTTGGGTAGTCTCTGGTATTTTGGGGTATACTTTGGGGTATTTTGGGGTATTTTGGGGTATTTTCTGGTATTTTGGGGTATTTTGGGGTAGTTTCTGGTATTTTGGGGTATACTTTGGGGTATTTTAGGGTATACTTTGGGGTATTTTGGGGTAGTTTCTGGTATTTTGGGGTATACTTTGGTGTATTTTGGGGTATTTTCTGGTATTTTGGGGTATTTTGGGGTATTTTCTGGTATTTTCTGGTATTTTGGGGTAGTTTCTGGTATTTTGGGGTATACTTTGGGGTATTTTGGGGTAGTTTCTGGTATCTTCTGGTATTTTCTGGTATTTTGGGGTATTTTTGGGTAGTTTCTGGTATTTGGGGGTATACTTTGGGGTATTTTGGGGTAGTTTCTGGTATTTTCTGGTATTTTCTGGTATTTTGGGGTAGTTTCTGGTATTTTGAGGTATACTTTGGGGTATTTTGGGGTAGTTTCTGGTATTTTCTGGTATTTTGGGGTATTTTGGGGTAGTTTCTGGTATTTTGGGGTATACTTTGGGGTATTTTGGGGTATTTTCTGGTATTTTCTGGTATTTTGGGGTAGTTTCTGGTATTTTGGGGTATACTTTGGGGTATTTTGGGGTAGTTTCTGGTATTTTTGGGTAGTCTCTGGTATTTTGGGGTATACTTTGGGGTATTTTGGGGTATTTTGGGGTATTTTCTGGTATTTTCTAGTATTTTGGGGTAAACTTTGGGGTATTTTGGGGTATTTCGGGGTATTTCCTGATATTTTCTGGTATTTTGGGGTAGTTTCTGGTATTTTGGGGTATACTTTGGGGTATTTTGGGGTATACTTTGGGGTATTTTGGGGTAGTTTCTGGTATTTTGGGGTATACTTTGGTGTATTTTGGGGTATTTTCTGGTATTTTGTGGTATTTTGGGGTATTTTGGCGTATTTTCTGATATTTTCTGGTATTTTGGGGTATTTTGGGGTAGTTTCTGGTATTTTGGGGTATACTTTGGGGTATTCTGGGGTAGTTTCTGGTATTTTCTGGTATTTTCTGGTATTTTGGGGTATTTTGGGGTAGTTTCTGGTATTTTGGGGTATACTTTGGGGTATTTTGGGGTAGTTTCTGGTATTTTCTGGTATTTTCTGGTACTTTGGGGTGATTAGTAGGACCCCTCATCAGCTGTTTCTCACAGAGGTATGAAGAGCTCCAACTTCTGCTGTGGAACCCTAACCACAGGAGGAGATAATACTTAGAATTTAGGACATTAGAAATGTATTTTTCCATATTCAATTTAAACCAGATTAAAGTACAATTATTATTGAAATGAGGTGTTTAACCTGGGAAACATTTTGATAGTAAACATGGAGTGGTTTATAGCCAAATGTACAGGATTATTTTACTAAGGTACAAGACTGTTGTGTAAACAAATTTTCTAGTTCTAGTATCCATGGTAACTGGTTGAATTCATATCATTTAAGGTGATTATTTAGAAAAGCATGGTTTAAGACTTTAATGAATCCAGGTAAACAAGTTGAATAAGTCAAATAATATGAAATGCCGTATACATACACTGAACTGGAAATATATCATGTGAATATCAGCTTTGTGATTTACTCTGGGACAAAACAGTTAATGTGTTATGTTGAAATATGTGTCTTTGAGAGAAGTACTTTAATATTCATATATCATGTGTTGTAAATGTAATAGTAACAATGTTTTAGTCTTAAAATGAGTTGTAAAGACATACTCTCTTCAGCAGGACAGGTAGCCTTAAGCCACGCCTACATTTTCAAACTGAAAACTAACTGCTTGTGGATTGGAGGAAAACCTGTTATGATGTCACTAGATGTGATGTCATCAGCTGGACCCTGGCCTGCTACAAATACAGGGCCATCAAGACACTAGAGGAGAGTTAAAAGAGATGATGATGATGATGATGATGATGATGATGATGATGATGATGATGATGATGATGATGATGATGATGATGATGATGATGAAAAAGAAGAAGATTGGTCGGATGGTCTGCCCCATCGGTAAAGAATAAGCTATATCTACGTTGCCAATGACGGGATATGATCAGCGGACATTCTTGTTGGATTAGTTTGGAGAACGCCGATGCAAACCTTGAATTATTGTAAACATCCAGTGTTTTTGAGCAACAGCAAGTGTTTTTAAGAAGCAGTCATTGTGTGCTTTTTTTTAATAAACTTGCAAGAAAGTCAGGAGCGCATGTCTGAACATCCCATTCTTCACAAGAGTATATTGCTGATCTGACAACAACGATAGTACATAGTACAGTGTATCATTAAGAGAGATACAACAATACCTATTTCAGAACCTGAGATGCACAGCTCGCCGCCTCTTCTCTCCCACATTACTGCACTAAGAGCAGCTTTCACTGATGCACCAAATCCAGGAATATGATTCATAGATATCCATTCCTTATACCCCCTTTATACAAAATGTTAGGCTATTTATCATTCTTATGTATGAAGCATTCATTAGATGATAGACTTTAAAAACTAAATCTTGAACATGGGCCAATTTGAATTTGTTTTCAGAACATCACAGACATTAGATTTGATTAATTGTATTGTCAGAGATCGAGAAGGCATCCACTCCCAGAGAGGGGTTGTCCTTCCGACCGACCGAGAACCACAAGAGGCACTGGTGGGACTGGCTGCTCACACACAGGTCCACCGCGGCCTCCCCGAATCGGTCCCAGATCTGTCTGACTATGTCTGGATGTAGTCCCCACTCGTCCGGGTGAGGACCGCCCCGCGGCATCACATCTGCACCCACATTCTCCCTGCCGGGGATGTGGAGAGCCCTCAGGCTGCGCAGATTGAGAGATGCCTATAGCCAGAGTTCGACCGCCGCCCGGTGTAAGCGGGGGGAGCGTACTCCTCCCTGTCTGTTGATATACGACACTGACGTCGTGTTGTCCGTCCTGATCAAAACATGCTCGCCCACCAAAAGGTGGCAGAGCTGCTTGAGGACTAGAAGCACTGCCTTCAATTCCAACACATTGATATGTAGTGCAGACCGGGCAGCATGGTCCTGCCAGCTGCCCCCTACTGCGTCGGTCTGACACGTCCCCCCTCATCCCGTGAGGGAGGCGCTGGTGAAGACTGTGACGTGTGATAGCCTGCTGCCCATGGGGACCCCGCTGGTGAGGGCCCCAGGTACTGACATGGGAACCTTCAGCTGCTTCCACTTGCCTCTCACAGGGTCTATTTTCGTACTGAAAAACCACCTCTGTATCCTCCTCATGAAGAGGAGGCCAAGAGGGACCACAGGTTGAGCAGATGCCATCATACCAAGCAGGCGCATCACGGACAGGGCCGTAACCATCCTGCCAGGACGGAACCTCCCGAGCGTGCCGAGAATATCCTCTCGCCGCCGCTCTGAGAGGGTTGCCCTCATAGACCTTGAGCTTAGAATCAAGCCCAAGTACTCCACCTGTTGACTGGGAAGAGGGGTACTCTTCTTCCAGTTCACAGCAAAACCCAGACTGGTGAGGAATTCCACCACCTGCCTGGTATGATACCTGGAGACCCGGCTAAGGACCAGAATGTCGTCGAGGTAGAATAAAATTTGTATCCCCTGACGACGCAGAGGTCCCAGCACGGTCTCCACGCACTTGGTGAATGTAGCCGAACGGCAGCCTCTGGTACTCGTACGCTAAGCCCTGAAACAGGAAGCGTAGGAATCTCCTGTGAGGAGGGTAGATCGGGATGTGAAAATACGCATACTTCAGGTCTATGGAGGTGAACCAGTCTCCCACTCTGACAGCGCTTAACATGTGTTTGACGGTCAACATTCTGAACCTTCTCTCCACAATCAACCGATTGAACGCAGACAGACCCAGTATGGGTCTGACACCTCCCGATTTCTTGGGCACCAGAAAATACCGGGATTAAACGCCACTCATCGCATCCTCCCTTGGGACCATGACGGCGGCCTGCTTTGCCATCAGAGAACGAATCTCTTCGGCCAGGGCTGTCACTGCCGTGGACCCTGACAATAGAGTCTGTACCAAACCCGAAAACGGAGGGTGGGGGTGTGCAAACTGCAACACAAGCCCCGCCCTCAGTGTTCTCTCCATCCACACCGACATATGGCACTCTTGTAACCATATGTGGTGATAATCCCAAAGCACCCCCGCAGCCAACTGGCGCTGGTCCGCTAGGAATCGTAGATAGGTGGCCCGGTCCCTCCCGCTGTGTAATTGTCAACCCTGGTCTCGCTAACCGCGCGAGAAGGGTGTCTCGCGGAGTCGGGATATCGCACCCTGACTCTACCAACGAGGGAATCACACCCAAGGGGGGACCCCGACAGAAAGGGGCGGTCTGATACGGGGGGAGCGACAATCACCCCCGGTGAAAGAGGCTCCCCCGCTAAGCATCTTCCCAGCTTAGCTTGCTGGGGACAGCCTGCTCTGCAGCAACCCATGCATGGTGTGTGGTCCCCACACTGCCCGATAGGGTGAGTCCCTACACACCGTAGCCCTGTATGTGAGGAAAAGGGGTTCTTGTGGAGCCCAATAGCGAACACAGGAGGAGAGAGAATGGAGCGGTTTAGGATGTTTTAATAGTTCCCCCCAAACAGACAAGTAACAACTGTAAGAATGTTCAACAGTCGGGGATGAATGTTCTTGGGGGGGTAGCACAGGGGTCCTCCTTGGGCAGTACGAGATGGTCCTTGAGTAGGTGCACTCCGCGTGCAGTATGAGAGGATGGGAGACACTGGTTGTGTCGGGGTTGATAGCAGGTACTCCGTAGTCAAGCACCAGGGGGTCCAGACGGGCACGCTGGAACGGAGGTCCTGGTTGACACTGGAACGGATGTCCTTGGGCACAAGAGAGGGAGGTTAGAAAAGGGGATTCAACAAGAGCGGGTAGCAGAGCTTCAGGTCGAGACGTCATACCTGGGAAGGCAGTTTAACACTGCGACACAGGATGACTGGATCTGCCAGGTGATATAGAGCCTGCCTGATGAGGTGATCCCTTGCAGCTGCGCTGATTGCTCCTCATCTGGCAGGCTTGAGTCCTGATCGTGACAGGACCCCCCCCTCGACGGGCGCCTCCTGGCGGCTCTCCAGGCTTGTCCGGGTGACGGCGATGGAAGTCCCGGACGATTGCAGGGTCCAGGATCATCCCTCGGGAGACCCAGCTGCGCTCCTCCGGGCCGTAGCCCTCTCAGTCCACGAGATATTGATATCCACGACCCAGAGGACGCACGTCCAGCAGCTGGTGGACGATGTAGGCCAGGTAGTCATCGATGATCAGCAGAGGGGGAGGCTCCGGAGCAGGAGGAGACAGGGGACTGGAGAGAACCGGCTTCAGCTGCGACACATGGAAGAAGGGGTGAATGCGCATGATGGCGTGGAGCTGGAGCTTAACGACCGAGGGGTTGATAATGGACAGGATTTTATACGGACCAACAAAACGAGGGGTGAGTTTGCGGGATAATGACTTGAGTGGCAGGTCTCGGGACGAGAGCCAAACCATCTGACCTGGTTGGTAGTCGGGAGCCGGAGTCCGGTGGCGGTCGGCGAAGCAACGGTTCTGCTCGGCGGTGCGGAGCAGCGCGGCCCTCGTGTCTCCCCATATCCTCCTGCAGCGGCGAAGGTGGTCCTGCACCGAAGGCACGGCGATCTCCTCTTCCTGTGCAGGGAACAGTGTGGGTTGGTAGCCCAGGGAGGACTCAAAGGGAGACTGACCTGTGGCCACGGAGGACAGCGAGTTTTGGGCGTACTCGATCCACGGCAGGAATGTACTCCAGTCAGAGGGGTCCCGGGTGGTCACGCAGCGGAGGGCGGATCCCAGGTCCTGGTTGGCCCGCTCCGACTGACCATTGGTCTGCGGGTGGAACCCGGAGGAGAGGCTGACCGTGGCCCCTAGGGCCCGGCAGAAGGCCTTCCATACCTGGGAGATAAACTGCGGGCCCCTGTCGGAGACGATGTCCACCGGGATCCCGTGGAGACGGAAGACGTGGAGCACCATCAGGTCCGCGGTTTCTGAAGCAGAGGGGAGTTTGGGGAGAGCAACAAAATGCACGGCCTTCGAGAAACGGTCCACGATGGTGAGAATGACTGTGTTACCGTGTGAGGGAGGCAGGCCGGTGACGAAGTCCAGGGCAACGTGCAACCAGGGCCGACCAGGAACAGGGAGCGGCCGGAGGAGCCCGGCAGGTGGTTGGTGGGAAGCCTTCCCACGAGCACAGACGGTACACGCCAGGACGAAGTCGCGGGTGTCCTCCCTCATGGTGACCCACCAGAAGTGCTGCTTCAGCAGGGACAGGGTACGGTTGATCCTAGGATGACAGGCGAACCGAGAAGCGTGGACCCACTGGAGCACCTGGGAGCGGACAAGGTCGGGGACAAAAAGCCGGTTAGGTGGACCGTTACCTGGATCAAGCTGGACGTGCTGGGCCTCCCGGACGACGGACTGGATCTCCCAGGTGGCGGCGGCCACCAGGTAGGAGGAGGGGAGGATAGTGTCCGGGATAGCGCGGAACCCTCTTCGGGGACAAACTGCCTGGAGAGGGCGTCCGTTCTTGGAGCCAGGCCTGTAGGTCAGGGTGAAATTGAACCTGGTGAAGAACAGTGCCCAGCGTGCCTAGCGGGAGTTCAGGCGCTTGGCCGTCTGGATGTAGGCGAGGTTCTTGTGGTCAGTCCAGACCAGGAAGGGGTCTCCGATCCCTCCAGCCAGTGCCTCCATTCCTCCAGGGCCAGTTTGACTGCCAGGAGCTCCAGGTTCCCGATTCTCCAGGTTCGTAATTGACCTCCGCCGGGGTCAGGCGGCGAGAGAAGAAGGCGCAGGGATGCAGTCTCTGGTCGAGAGTGGAGCGTTGGGAAAGGGCCGCCCCTACCCTGTACTCGAGGCGTCCACCTCCACCACGAACTGGCGGGACGTGTCCGGCTGGACGAGGATGGGCGTGGAGGTGAAGCGTTGGCGCAGCTCGGCGAAGGCGGAGTCCACTCTGTCTGACCAGACGAAGGGCACGGAAGGCAAGGTGAGTTGGGTGAGGGGTGCAGCGACCCGGCTGTAGTCCCTGATGAAACGTCGGTAGAAGTTGGCAAACCCCAGGAAGCGCTGGAGCTGCTTGACGTTGGTGGGACGGGGCCAGTCGGTCACCGCCTTGATCTTCTCGGGATCCGCCCGGATCTTGCCGCCCTCGATGATGTAGCCGAGGAACCCGATGGAGGAGACGTGGAACTCACACTTCTCCGCCTTGACGAACAGCTTGTTCTCCAGCAGGCGTTGGAGGACCCGGCGGACATGCTGGATGTGCTCTTCCATAGAGCGGGAGAAAATCAGGATGTCGTCCAGATAAACAAAGACAGAGCAGTTAAGGACATCACGGAGAACGTCGTTGACAAGGGCCTGGAAGACAGCAGGGGTGTTGGTCAACCCAAAAGGCATTACCTTGTACTCGAAGTGTCCGAGCGGGGTCTTAAAGGCCGTCTTCCATTCGTCTCCCTCCCGGACGCGGACAAGGTGATAGGCATGTCTGAGGTCCAACTTCGAGAAAATGGTGGCACCTTGCAGGGGTTCGAAAGCAGAGTTAATCAATGGCAGGGGGTACTTCTTCTTGACCGTGATGTTGTTGAGACCCCGGTAGTCGATACAGGGGCGAAGGGAGCCATCCTTTTTGGACACAAAAAATAATCCTGCGCCGACAGGAGAGGAAGAGGGGGTAATAATGCCCGAGGCCAGGGACTCGTGGACGTATTTCTCCATAGACTCTCTCTCTGGGCGTGAGAGGTTAAACAGGCGACTAGCGGGGAGCAGGGCTCCCGGGAGCAAAGCAATAGCACAGTCGTACTGGCGATGAGGTGGCAGGGAGAGAGCCTGTTGTTTACTAAACACAGCCTCTAGGTCGTGATAAATTGGAGGAACAGTCGAAAGGTCAATAGGTTCGTTGGGAACGGGAGAAGCTGCGGCTGCCAGTGGCGACCGCACCGACCGTAGACAAGAAGCGTGGCAGTGAGCACTCCAGCTCGTGACTGAGCCCGTTGGCCAATTTATTACAGGGTTGTGTAGCTCATGCCTAGCACGATGGGATTATGGGGGGATTCAATGGCGTGGAAACGGATCTCCTCGCTATGATTACCGGAGAGTTGAAGGCGGAGAGGCGTGGTGTGGCGGGTTATTTGCGAGAGCAACCTCCCGTTTAGGCCTTGAGCATCGCGGGGGATTGGCAAGGCGTCAGTGGCAATGTGGTAGTGGGACACTGAGGTTTTCGTCTGCGCCCGAGTCGACCAGCGTGGACAGAGGGAGTGATTGACCGTTGTGGTAGAGCGTGGCACTGAATTGCATATTCGGACCGGAGCTGGGAACAAATGTAAGGCTTGTGCATGCGCCCAGCGTCACTGTCGAGCCTCGTCGTTTGGGCGAACCGAACATGAAGCGATGGAGTGGCCTAGTTGCCCTCAGTACAGACATGCCCCTGACCTGAGTCTGTGACGGCGTTCGCGGAGAGGGAGACGAGAACGGTCGAGTTCCATAGGCTCCGAGTCGTCTGCTCTGCGGCGGCACACTGTTAACGGTGTGCTCCGGATCTGCAGCTCTGCGGCTCTGCAGCGGCACACACTGTTGACGGTGCTGGCTTTTTCACGGCGGCGCTCCCGAAGACGCGCGTCCAAATCTCTGGCCAAGTTAATCAAAGGGAAGTGGGCTTCTCTTTAGACGCCAATTCGTCTTTTAGGACTTCGCTGAGGCCCTGGCGGAAAGCCCCTAGTAATGGCTCGTCGGTCCACTGGGAACCAGCTGCCAGGATACGGAAGTCAATAGCATACTCGCTCACGCTGCGGTGTCCTTGGCGGATGGTGAATAAAGCAGCCGTTCTATCTGAACCACCGGGGGGATGGTCGAAAACCTTTCGCATGTCGCCGATGTAATTGGAGTACGAATCGCAGAGAGGGGAATTACTGAAGTGGAGGGCGGTTGCCCATTCTAACGCAGGACCCGTGAGGAAACCAGACAGGTAGGAGATCTTGGATTTGTCGCTCTGGTAAGTTAGTGGTTGTTGCCCAAATACTAAATCGCATTGGTAGAGAAAGGCACGACACTTGGCAATGTTTCCGTTGTAACGCTCTGGCACGGGTACGTGGGGCTCCCTGTACTGGGATGCAACAGGTGGAGACACCACGGGTGGAGAGACAACGGGGGGAACGACTAGCTGGGATGCCACATATGCAGTGAATTGTTCGAATTGTTTGTCTCGCTCCATGGAGCTGAGCGTGAGGGTGCGAAGCTAGGACATGGCTTCCTCCAGTAGTTGTGTGTGTTTATTTACCAGAATGGCGTGTCCGCTGACGGCAGCCTGGATGTTCCTGCTCCATTCCCCGGCGTCCTGTGGCGCTGGGTTCAACGTCATGGTCGCAGTGTTCTGTGAGGAAAAGGTGTTCTTGTGGAGCCCAATAGCGAACACAGGAGGAGAGAGAATGGAGTGGTTTAGAGTGTTTTAATAGTTCCCCCCAAACAGACAAGTAACAACTGTAAGAATGTTCAACAGTCGGGGATGAATGTTCTTGGGGGGGTAGCACAGGGGTCCTCCTTGGGCAGTACGAGATGGTCCTTGAGTAGGTGCACTCCTCGTACAGTATGAGAGGATGGGAGACACTGGTTGTGTCGGGGTTGATAGCAGGAACTCCGTAGTCAAGCACCAGGCGGTCCAGACGGGCACGCTGGAACGGAGGTCCTGGTTGACACTGGAACGGATGTCCTTGGGCAAAAGAGAGGGAGGTTAGAACAGGAAATTCAACAAGAGCGGGTAGCAGAGCTTCAGGTCAAGACGTCGTACCTGGGAAGGCAGTTTAACACTGTGACACAGGATGACTGGATCTGCCAGGTGATATAGAGCCTGCCTGATGAGGTGATCCCTTGCAGCTGCTCTGATTGCTCCTCATCTGGCAGGCTTGAGTCCTGATTGTGACACTGTAGTGATATTACTACCACCCAAATTACGCTGCTAGGATTGGAAGTCCGGACGGGGGAGGCACTAACGTAATACCCAGCCTGGCGAGGGCGGGGCTGGGGGAAACCGCGATGCGACCTCCTGGGCCTAGGGTCCCCCCTCTGACAATTTTTTTTAGATACAGGGAACCCTGCTCCGTCGTCAGATACAACACCAGGCTCACCAAACACAGATGCAGGAAGTGTGGTGTGGGAGCCTCCTGACAGCACAGCATTCTAATAGACAGACCCAGGCCTAGCTAGCAACTGGGTGTCAGCCCCTGTCTCCATGAGAAGCGATATGTGGGGCCGCTTGCGCTTCACTGAAAGAACGCGGCCCACAGCCAAAGGGGTCAAATCAGAGCCTTGAGTCCCATAGTGTAGCAGGGGGGATTAACCGGAGAGCGTACTAGACACAGCTAGATGGCAAAGTTTTTCAGGGCGTGCCCATCTAATATAGCCGATCCCTCGGCCGCCGAGGCTGTCGGCACAGTGACAACCTGTTCTCTTTGTGTCCAGGTTATCCGAGGCCTCGCCGCAGCTGCTGGCGAGGCCGTGCTCTCACCTCTGGCTGCGTGGTGTGGGGCGGCGTGGTGCCCAGGTCAAATACCGCCCGCACCTCCGTGGACAGACCAAAAAGTCCATCCGCGGAGAGGGGAGCCCTGAGGAGGAGAACTCTCCTCTCCTCCTCAAGGGGAGATTGCTCCAACCAAAGATGCCTGTGAACAAGCGTCGACAGCATCCTAGTCCTCCCTGCGGTTATAGCTTGCGGCTGGGTCAAAAGCTGAATAACCTCAAAACCTTGCGCAATGGTTTTGACTTCGGCTGGCCCTAAGGCCCCACCACCCGACACCATTTTTGACAGAAAAGCAGCCAAATGAGCAATGCTATTAGTTGCTGCTAAATTCTGTACTGCGGCGGTATAAGCTTCATCAGCCCACTGCCGGGCCGACTCGCCCTCTGGCATCGGCTTCCAGGTGGGATACCGTTCTACCATGCCAGGGCAAAGAGCCGATGCCACCTGCTTCTCTAAGCACAGCACAACTGTCCTGGGCCCTGTCGTCAGACCATCCACCCATGTAAAGGGTAAATAAGCCTCAAACCCGCAACATTAGACACCAATTGACTGTCAGCAATGAAATGCTTAAGCGGAGGGAAAACTGGAGACAGTCCCGGCGGGACACATGGGAACGGCGCCCCAAAAACATTAGCATTAGCAGTAGCTGCGCGCGCCAGGATAATTGGAAAAACATTCAACAACGAGTCATGTTGACCACATTTATCCAAATACCCAGCCCCCCGCGCTAATACATCGCCCGGTCGTCTCACGAGACAACAAGTAGTATTGAATATGCTAGTACCAACGCCTGACGTTGTCGGTCCTACCTGAGCGCAGCGTGGCTCGACTGCCAAACGCTGCGCGTAGTCCATCGGTCCACTGCCAAGAGACGAGGAAAGTTCAGTATTGGACCAACGTTCCATCCGGACGTGCCGAGAAGGGTCCGGGGGCTGGCGAACCTTTGGCGAAAGTCCAACATTGCATAATCTTTCCCTTTGCTTCATAAGAACGTTCCACCTGGTTGAAGTGCATATAGCAGATCCATGGATGGAAAAAAATAAGGAAGGGCGTGGACGTGACCACTTCCTGTGTCTTGTAGAGGCACGCACGGGAGTAGGCGTGGTCACGTGCAAGTGAGGTGCATGTGCAATTTTTCACGCGCACAGTAGGTGCTGGAGATGATATCTCATAATGGCAGAGCGAGACGCGATTGGCCAGTATGAATATATAACAGCGGGATGACGATGAGGTCCCAGCACTAAGGACCGCATGAGAGACAGAGCTTTCAGTCCTGTCCATCAGCTAGAACCTGACTAAAGGACCCGGGGAGGACCACCGCAGCCGCAGCGCAAATGTCTTCCACCAAGACCCCTCTAAGCAGGGCAGAAGAGGCTGCCACACCACGAGTGTGATACCCACGGGGGGAACCTGTCCAGCCAAGGTGTAACAGAGGACGATGCCCTTGCACAACCAATGTGACAGGCGTTGTTTTGACATTGCTTTACCTTTGTTAGGGCCACCATGACAAACAAACAGTTGACTGGTACTTTGGTCTCATGTGCGCTCAAGACATATTGCAAGCGCACGAATATAGGACACAACAGGTGAAGGCTCTGTGAGAGAAGTTATCACGTTATAACGTGAAACGTTTTATGTTAAAACAAGAAGTTATCACGTTAAAACAAGAAGTTATCACATTATAACATGAAACGTTTTATGTTAAAACAAGAAGTTATCACGTTATAACGTGAAATGTTTTATGTTAAAACAAGAAGTTATCACGTTATACGTTATACTGATCTTTGTTTCTGTTTCTGGTGTGGCAGCAATATGCTTCCGTAGGTTGTCCCAACTTGTTAAATTGTATACAAAATATTAATATAGTATATGTTTTCATTTTATATTGGCTGGCTTCCCACAATAGCTGAATTTGCAGAGCTAGCGAGCACAAATAAAATTTCTGTGGTGTTTGCTATAATCTTTGCTATCATCGGTTTACTCCAAGATAATATAAGGAATAAACTGATGATACCAAATATTCCACATAAATGGAATAGGTGCTAGCTAGCTAATATTTGCTTTAGTTTGCTCTATCGGTTTGCTCGCTAGCTCTGCAAATTAAGCTATTTTGTGTGTGTAACCTGCCAACATAAAACAAAATCGCTATGGTGCGATTGACTTGATTAACCTCACGTTAGCTACGTACATTGAAAGTGGATGTTTTTAGTGTAAAAAACACTTTATTTATTGCATTCTGGTGATTTTCTTTTGCACTTTGTGATGGATTAAATTAACTGCTATTATAGAGCTCAATGCCACTGAAGGCCACACCAAAGCACACATAGACCACTTTTTAGGGATTCTATGACAACCACATTATGACAACAACCTTGTCATTAAATATGACACTACCATCACCAAGCGATTCAACACAACAACATTGCCAAACCAGGACCATAACATCAGGATGATAAAACATCACTCACCAAAGCTGTGGGCTCACTTGTCAATTACTTTGCAAACAAAGTCCTGTAGCTCCTGAATCAGCTGGCCCCCATAGTATTGCGAGTAAACGTTTGTATCCTTTTTAAGGTGGAAAAGTTCCTCTCTGACTCAGATGTCATCATATGAGTTGTTATGATGATTTTCAGTAGACTGACGGTCTCAGCAAAACATAAGCCTCTTCTAGGTTGTTGTCATGGATGGATGTTAACGGTTAC
The DNA here is from genome assembly GCF_963971535.1 of Notolepis coatsorum. Classification (NCBI taxonomy): domain Eukaryota; kingdom Metazoa; phylum Chordata; class Actinopteri; order Aulopiformes; family Paralepididae; genus Notolepis; species Notolepis coatsorum. The sequence goes on from NC_140166.1 coordinate 103,358,088, forward strand.
CCGCGGTTACCTTTGCAAGCTGTTTGAGTTATAACGATATCCAGTGGCTGGTGTGGACCCAGACGTTTGATAAAAATGTTCTCCTCCAAATTCAGGGTTTCAAACCTGTGCTTGAGTAAATAATCCACTTTGTTCATTTTCACGTAACGTCACTAGCTAGGTAGTTTACAGTAGCTACCGTTAGGCTTCTTTACCGACTGTCTGTAATCCGACGCCAGCCAATTCACTTTTGAAATACGAAATTACGTTGTACCTGGGGCTAGGGTCCCCGAGCCCCACTTGCCATAAAAATGTATGTGGTCTACTGTGAATGATACTACACCCTTTTGTTTTGTTTGTTTTTGTTTAACCATTATTTACCCAGGGTAGGTTCGCTGAGCACAGATGCTCTTTTTCAGGAACGCCCTGCTTCACATTCACACAGTTCCATTCACACCCTGAGCATGCGCACTTGGATTTTCCCACGATAGAGAGGGGCTAGCCCCTTTCATGCTATTGGGAGGCAGTTGATCAAACCATGCGGGTGGGGATTGCAATCTTTTGAAACTTAAAAACTTGCGATTAAGTGTCTATAATCAGCACAAGTACTTTCATCGCATTTTATTAATAATATTATTGAAATTACATAGTTATGTTTACAGTGATATATTTCCGCCTATGCACCAGGTGTACACCAGCCAGCATAGCCTCCTCCTCTCTTTCTCCTCCCCCTCCTCCTCCCCCTGCCTTTTGCCTTTTTCTTCACAGCAGATGAGTTAGCAGCTTCATTAGCAGCAGGCCAGGCCATGTTAATGCTGTACACAGCTGACACAGCCTGCATAAATAATGGCTTAATGAGGAACCGCCAGGCAATTAGCAATTAGCCAAGCAGCACTTAGTGTCTTCTGACAGTCCAGTGGCCATGTTGTGGTCATGTGGTACAACATGTTCACTATACTCTGCCTCTCTCTCTCTCTTTCTGTTTCCTCTTTAGGCTGGATGTTCACTGGATGGTCACAGCATAACTTAAAGGGGAACTGCCACCATTTTTAGAAATCAATATTCATGGTCTAAGACTGAAAATAGTAGTGAACATGAACAACTCTACCAAAAACAAAAATCAGCGTGCTAAAACTCCAACTTTTGATGTCATCAGGTATAAAGTCTAAAACGTTGGGTTATGGCTATAACCAAGTTCTATGAGTAATGGTGATGCTTAGCATCACACTTGCACTGTACTTCACTTTGTGCACGTGCACTGAAAAAAAAATTCCAACATGTACCTTTACATCCCAACATTCGTCTGGCCACACCCCCATCCGCTTACCTTCATAAGCAGGTGTGTGGTCAGGTCACCTACTCGCCTCCTTCCCAAGCTTTCACCACAAGGCGAGATCAAGGGCCGCAGCGGCGTCTGATGCTGAGCGTCACCATTACTCATAGAACTTGGTTATAGCCATAACCCAACGTTCTATTTCGTAATGGATCTCGCTCAGCATCACACTTGCACAAGGGAGGCTGAGCGAGAGCCATAGCCCGACAAATGTACCCCACTGAGGCCCCCCACAACCATCAGATCGGGGAGGACCGAGCCCCCCCGACCCTCCCTAATGGAGGATACCCTCCCTATTGGAGGCTTACGGGAGGGAGACGGATCCGACCGTGCGAAGAGGCACTCAAGCAACTCAACGCACAGGGTGAGCAGACCGTGGCTTGACCCCACGACTACACACACGCACAACCCGCATGCCACCCGGGAACGAACGGAAGGAACAACCTCGGTACTGCCCCCAGAATCACGGGGTCAAGAGCAAACCCAACCCTGTGGCAAGGCCGTAGCAGCGGAGCGCGAAGGAAGACCCAGACCCACTGAAGGGACTGGATCCCCTGGAAAACGGGGGCCCGGAGAGGTCAATGACGCCAGGCATCAAGACCCCAACAGGTGGTCACTTAGTGACACCGCCCCCCACATCGCCAGCGTATTCGGATAAGGCCCCTCCAAGAGCGGACCCTTTCCCCCCAATAGCACACCGCCTGGCACACTGACCCTGCAGAACAGGCAGTCAGCATGGCCGTAAGCACACAAAAGGTCAACCAACGGAAGCACGCAGCGCACCGGGGAAACCAGGCAACAGGCTGTAACCTGAGCCTGGAGCACTGCGGACGAGACAGGCGCCAAAGGAGTCAGCTGAAAACAGCCGCCCCGGCAGAAGGGGCGTATGCTGGCGTTGTTGATCACCATGACAAAGCCTCCATTAAAAAAACCCACCCAGAGGGGTTGAGGCAGAGAAGGCTGACATGATTGGCAGACGTCATGAACGTGCAGGGGCACACTCAACCGGGTAACCCGGGAGTTGACTCTGCTCCAACACACCAGGGAACCAACCACCCTGTCGTTACCAGATGCGGTGGTTGTTCCTATAACCCCTCAAGAAAAAACTCCAAAACACACTGGGTATACACTGGCTACACCGCAGTACAAGTGTTTCAGTTTTCAAAAAAGGGTTATCACAGGCCTCCGGTATCAACGAAACTTTACTTTGGACCGGGCCCGGCTGCACGGGAAGCACAGGATTACCAGAGGAGGTCCAAGACCACCCCAACAGCCCTCTCTTCGCCACGTGTGAGAGAGGAGCGAAAATAATGGAGAACCAGCCCTAAGCACACCGCACTTGGTATTCCCAGGCGGTCTCCCAACCAAGTACTAACCAGGACCGAACCTGCTCTAGCTACCGAGATCGGACGAGATCAGGCGTGGACAGGTTGGTATGGCCGTAAGCCATTACGATAGTGCAGAGTACAACATGTACCCAACAAAGGGTCTCCATAGCGCCTAACCCTGTGACACCCGGACCGACCTGGCATTTTTCCCCCGAAAAAAGCACAAGTCCCTCAGGGTACCAGAACAGCAGATCTGCATCCCCGGCGGAGAACGGGTTAACTGACCTGGACCAGCGTGACCAGACCAGTCCCGTGTCCTAACCACGCCGACAAGCCCACTCCAGGAGAGGGGGTAAGTATGCGTGTTGATCTAAAACATGAAAAGAGGGCGCCACCCAGACGGTCCCATTTGGACCGTGCTCAGCGGCCCACCCCAAGGGCGTGAGACCCCTCTACCTATGTTCAGATCTATTCCATTAACATCCCCCAGATATGAACGAGAATTCATCGAGACAACCTAGTAAACTGGCGCTCGGAAGAGACAAAACTCCATCCCAGTTGCCCTATAAAAACGCTGTTTTAACAAGCAACCAAGGCGCACTTAGCCCCTGTGTGATTCTGTCACAGAAACACACCTGAGCCAGCACTATGTATGCGTCGAGACCCAAACACATCAATGGATAGTCTAGCAAGACACCAAACATTGTTCCTCCAAGTCGCCTGGGAGAACGACACGGAGCCGTCGTGCTTCATGTACCTTCCTCTTTTTATTCAAAAAAGAAAGAACACAGACTGACATGAATCCCTCATGACGCCGCTGAGGGTAAAAATTGTTTACATTTTTACATCCCACCACCCTCCCATAGGGAGGAGACGGAAATCCCCAGAGAGACTTCCCACGCGAGCTGTATAGATTGAAAAGAATATATTGCAACATTGAGCCATGTAAAATTTGGGTTAGGGCTTTCCGAGGTGGAGGCACTGAACCAATACACACTCAATAATTGAATTGAATCGAATACACACACAATAGAGCAGGACTCCTTTTTGAAGTTCTACTCACCTTGACAATCTGAGGAGGAGGCTCTGAACTCTGAGGAGGCTCCCTCACAGGGAAGGAGAGTCCTAACTCACAGAAGGCCCGAGTAGGAGCTTCGTGAGGAGGAGCCCTGACCACTCCCTGAAACAGATCCATCATATGGACCTGAACAACTCACGGAAGTCTTACCAACAGAGACGCGCACAGTGACGTACTCTATGGCGGGGGAATTTCTGCGGTGCACATGCCCAATCTTCCAGGGCGTGGGACCAGGAAACTCCCTCCCCCCTTCTTACCCTGTAACGTGCCGAACAGCAACGTGACAGGAACCTTGAAGGACAGGAGGTTTTAACAGGAGGTGCTAACCTGCTATCTGATTTTTACTAAGGAAAAAACACAGAATAGAGAGGGCTCCCTTAAGAGCCCCGGTACCAGACTTACACATGTGCTTCTGTGGCCAACCTAACCCAGTTATAGATCACAAGACACACACAACCCTTTATCACCACAAAAAATGGCAAGTACACTCTTGCTACAGAGGAACGCCGTTTTTCATAACGAGAGAATACATAATTCTCGATTAGTATCGGCCACAGGCCTTGCTAAGCACACACGAAAAGTGACCAAACAATCTTTTCTTTAGGAAAATATAGTTTCTCAAGCAGTTTAGCACAACCCCAGCAACTAAGCTAAGGGTTACATCGTATCCCCACAACACAGTGACACAATATATTGTAAACAACATGTCTGAGAGAAGGGTGGGGAAGCCCCAGGGAACCGGGGGGAACACCTCTCCTACCTTACCCTTGATACGGCCCAGTTGAACAGGTAAACCTGTTAATATGTGAACACACTGTTCATTGTCATTACAGGCTGAGAAAAGAATTCATTCTTCACTCATATGTCACTAAGCATAGCTTTATAGGTTAATTAACCCCCTTAGTTGTGAGTACACGGTACATGAACACACATGATGTTCTCAACATAACTAACCAGATCATTTTTACACACGTAACAACAACCCGATTTGTATGGAGAAGCTATACCAGTGACAAGACTATTCACACACAACACGCGTCGTATCCACAATGTATTGAAGCAATACCCGTTTTGGAAAACATCGTTATTACAAAACATTTAGACGGTAAGGAAGAAGACGTGTTTAAGGTCTTGTCGGGACCTTCCTACCGTGAGCGCAGGCCAAGCGAACTGCAGTCTGGCTAACGGGGCACCGACGGTAAACACAGCATTCCTGTGTTGACGACAAGTGCAGCGTCGCTGCGCCACCCAGCCACTACGGTTCCCCATGTTGACACAGTCCTCACCGGCCGGGCTCCCGGTAGGTTCGACTAACATCCTCTGTCAAAGATGACGTCGTAGTCAGAGTGTTTAAGGCATGTTATAGTCACAGAACGTCCAACAGTGTAGCATTAAGCTAACAGCCGAACGTATACCAGCCTGGTAAACACCGCGAACTAACGCCGCAGCTAACAGCTGACTGGCTAAAAACAGTAGTCCACAACTAGCACGCAAGCTTAAGCAGCTATCACCTGAACTGTATACAATGACATAACAAGCCACACTTCAGACAGGCCGCCGTCTGAAACCCTCCTCATCCTTTAAGAGAGAAGAGAAAAAGAGATGTCAACACAGTTTACAACGGTGATTTTACCAGACATCCGGCGGAGCCAGCACAAGTCCCATCTGGGCTGCAGCCGACTTGAACATGGATCTTCCGATAACGAACATCCATGCCCACATTTCCTCGTTAGGGTATACTCTCATTTGTATATGAAAGATGGGCCCTACACGGCGACAGAGAAGCATCCGCTCTAGAATCCTGGGATCACCAGAACCTAGCGCGGGCCACTAGATTAGCCATCATGGGCATCAGGCCAAGATCCTCCGATCGCCGTTTTAAGCCGAGCAGAGGACCCTAGCCTGGGGTCGGCGTTTCGTAAATTGTTAGCTAACCCCCATAGCATCAACAACAACCAGAGCTCGCAAGCCAACAGTACATACCCAACCTGGAAACCACCGCTT
>NC_140166.1:103368809-103408809 GCF_963971535.1 Notolepis coatsorum
ATTCAAAACGGTATAAAACGGAAATGTACCGATGAAAAAACAATCCGTTTTGTACATGTTGACTGGAAGCAACTCGACTGACAATCGACGGGTGTATTAGACCCATAGCTATAATATAAGATATATTTTAAGCACTCGCAAGTCTCGCAGTCCCCCCATTGATTAAAGCGATGGCGTAATAGCGTGCAGAATGAGTTAATAAAAAATAAAAAATTAAATAAAAATCGAACCCTAACTAACCTTACTGTCATGCACTAATATACTAACCTACACTGTAGCACTCAACACTTTGATGAACATTGTTACTCAGTTGTGCCCTTCTTGATGACTTGTCGTACAGAACTTGTAAGTCGCTTTGGATAAAAGCATCAGCTAAATGACTAAATGTAAATGTAAAATGTATATAAAAAGAAAAGAAAAGGGTACCGCACGGTCATGTATGAGCACATGTATGCGCTTAAGTGGGATTGATGTGAAGTAAAGGATCTTGACGCTCACCCCCTCAGTTACCAGATAACTATCAGAATAAGCTTCACCACCTTGTGGTTTGAGGAAATCGACAACTGAGACCAGGTCGACATCCATAGTGTTCACCTTCACCAACTCCATAGTGTGAGGGGCAATTCAGTTGCTCACAATTATGTAATTATGTAAAACACTCATTGTTGAATTTTTCTATGGTTTGTTTTTCACCAGATGGTAGGCAGAGGTCCCCTCCTCGAGCTGCCCTGTTTCAGTTGGCTGTCACCAATGTTTGCCTCACTGGAGTAGGTGGCAACGGTGCTGCTTCCCGCGGCTTGTAGCCACTGCTTATGTTTGGGCGTCTCAATATGATCTTTTATATTGTTATTTCCACCTGCACGACCGAACATGTACTCTAGCAGTGTGTGCAGAACGCACTTGGTGAAGGAAGGACTAAGCTCTTAGCTCTAAAGAGCTCTCCCGGCTCGGCATGGCAGCTAGCTAGCATACTAAATTCTGTCCGAAAAAGACAGCACAACATTGATTGACATACATACAGAAAGATCTGTGTTGATTGACATACATACAGAAAGATCTGTGTTGAATTCATAAGCGTGATGCATTGTGGATGTTTTTCTATTGGTTAAAATGGGGCCAATTTGGTAGTGAATGTTGAAAACTGGGACATATGTAGGTTTTACAGATATTTGTAGGGACTCGGGACACAAAGCTTTGTCGGGACGACTGGTTACCGTATTCCAAGCAAATGATGAGTGGGGGAGCTAAACCAAACGTAATTTTACATAGTTCTATGGTCAAATATGTCTTTTGTGTCAGTACTCCTCTGACAAACCTGCATGTGTTAGCCATTCCAAGAAAGACCATTTCAGCCTCTTTCTGCTTTCATTCATTTAATTTCATTCTCTTCTCTTCTAGCCTGTGCGTTTTAGCCCCTCCATAAAGGACCGTTTAAATTGTATCTTCTCCTCTTGTTCAAGTCTATCTCCCCTTATTATTCATTCTCTCTCTCTCTCTCTCTCTCTCTCTCTCTCTCTCTCTCTCTCTCTCTCTCTCTCTCTCGCTCTCTCTCTCTCTCTCTCTCTCTCTCTCTCTCTCTCTCTCTCTCTCTCTCTCTCTCTCTCTCTCTCTCTCTCTCTCTCTGTCTTTCTCTCTCTCTCTCTCTCTCTCTCTCTCTCTCTCTCTCTCTCTCTCTCTCTCTCTCTCTCTCTCTCTCTCTCTCTCTCTCTTTCCCTCTCTCTCTGCTTTCTGTCTTTCAAATAGTCTCTCTCCTCCCATTCCCTCCTATGGAACTCTGTGGAATTTTGAACTACCATCTCTCGCTCTCTTTAACAAGGCTTTTAAGCCACTCTCTTCATTCCTCATCAGTCCTAGAACCCCCCCTCCTCCCCCTGTGACATTAGAGACCAGATTGAATAGTCTGTTTAATTGTGAATTTGGCCTCTCTAAACCACCTCAGAAAAAGGGTTCCAAATTGTCAACTAGACTTCTCATTTTCATTTGTCTCCTTCTCTCTCTATCTCTTTCTCAGCTTAACTCATTCAGCGCCAGGGGTCGCTGTCTACCTTCTGGGTAGAACGCCATCACTGTAAGTCAATGGGGCGCTTTGTTCACTTGCGAGTGCTTAAATATATGAAATAGTATAGCTATGGATCTAATACACCCGTCGATTGTCAGTGAGTTGCTTCCAGTCAACATGCACAAAACAGATTGTTTTTTCATCCTTACATTTCCGTTTTATACCGTGGTGAATAAGAGTATATTTCCAGAGCATTCTGTCTAATCTCAAGAAACTCGAGCAAACGGCGCTTCAATGTATTTCCTTAGAAATCGTGCCATTTGTCGCTTGATTTATGAATCGTTCTGAAAATGACACTAGATTATCGGTATTATATGTGTCACCATGCGCGAACAGAAGCGGGGGCTGAAAGATTGCTTCTCAGTGCTTTGCCCGCAGCCAAACGTCAGAAACACACACACACACACGCTCCGATGGTGGCGAAAGAAACATCGGATTAACCCAAGATTCGTAACATAGAGTCCTTACCTGGTCTTTGATGTCCTGCAAAAAGATTAATCCAATTCCTGATCGTCATTCCAAATATTGATCGTGTTTATTGATCCAACGTTATATGTCCGAAAGGCATAATCCACGCTGCTCTCAGTCTCCCCAGTCAATGTGTTATAAATGTTACTCTTGCCCGAGAAGGAAAACCTGGACCGGACTTTTTAGATCAGCGTACAGCCCAAGGGGAAGGGATTTCAATGATGTGCAATACCGGCTCGAAGATGTAGGTATTTGCCCTTTGCAAGCTCAGACCCATTCCCAATGATAACATCAGGCTGGATGGATGAAAAATGTATGGATATAGCTAATAAAAGAAATAACTATTAAAACCAGAGATTTCTTGTCATTGGCGCTCAACGCATGGCGAGTTAACCCGACTTTTTCGTGATTGGCGCTGAATGAGTTAAAGGGAACTTGCTGTAACTGTTCCGGACTTGCTTTGTGTCCCAGCACCCTGGCCCTCTGTGTTGTGCGGTACCCCGAGACAAAATCCAGGCCCCTGAAAGCCTCCTTGGGTGGATCCCAGAGTTAAATATTCAGTACAGTACAGTTTCAATCTTGTTGCATTTTTTTTTTTACTTTATTTTTTAGCGTTTATCTTGTTGCATTTTTTAACAGAAGGTATGTTGATGTAAAATTACCCAACATGTTAGAACTGTTGTTGTTGTTGTTGTTGTGAAAATGATGACTAAAGCCATTTGATCTCTATCCCCCTGGAAATCAACACAATCAAGCCATTTCAAATATCCAATCTGCTTCCTTTGAACTATTGTAACCCCGGGTTACCCTGATTGTTGAAACTAGTTTGCTACAATTTAGTTAATTTTGGTGGTTCAAAAACATCCACAGAAACTGCGACAATGTATGTATTACCTGCTAGCACTCTTATCTAATGTTAATCTCCCATAGCAACCGATCACACTAGGCTCATGAATTTGTTTACATTTACATTTGAAATATATATTTCATTTGAAAACCTCATGTATTGTGATGGTAACTTGACATCTCCTTTCAATGAACAGAAGGCCACACCCCCTCGACTGAGAGTTAGCTCTGCTCAGAGAGGGCACACTAACAGTTATGACACATCAAATTATACTGTACCTATGACCAGGGCCGCCTCAGGGGGTGTGCGAGCAGTGCGGTCGCACAGGGCCTCGCGGGAAGGGGGGCCTCGCACAAAAATAAATAAATAAAAAAAATATATTTTTTATTTATTATTTTTTTCATTTATTTTTTTATTTTTTTGCGAGGCCCCCCTTCCCGCGAGGCCCTTTTCATCACAGACCTAAAATCTAGTTTTGCTTATATGCTTATATATTTCACATTAGACACGTTCCTGGCTCTGAGGCTCTGCAGGCAGCAGAATTGGTTTCAATGAGGGGAGGGGTTACAGCCAGGTAGCGTCTGTTGAGTTCATTGTGTGTGTCTGTGTGCGTGCCTGGGGGGGGGGGGGGGGGGTGAACCGACTCATTGCCAGACGTGAGCGATTCGACTCACGCTCAGGGCAATGAATCGGCTCTTATGAACGAGTCACTCATGACCGACCCATCACTAGCGTCTGACTATTTCGCGCGTGCAGCATTGGAGGTTATGCCAGCCAAGATGAAGAGGACATCGTTCGGCAGATGGACTGAAGATGAAAGTTGTTGCATGTTAGACAGTTCAGTCAGGCTAGCCATCCCGGCTAAAGACAGGAACAGCTAGTTAGCTTTAGCTACGTTATAATATTAAGTGTGGTTCAGTCGGGATATAGCCATGATGATGTCGGCTAGTAGCTAGCTTAGCTAAAGGCTAACTAGCGTTAGCTAACCTAGAGACAGCGCGTGCAGCCAAGATGAAGAGGATGGTCGTTCGGCAGATGAACTTCGTCAACTCCACGCGGTTGTCTCCATCCTCTTGGACGTTTGGTGAGTTTTTAATGCACTCTATTCTATTCCCGCCGTGGATATCTCTCTCTCTATCTCTCTCTGGAGCCAAACTGGCCGACTAGCTGTTGTAGTACTAGTAGCTAACGGTGTGTGGCCTGGTGTCAGCACCTGTATTGCTTTTCTCACGTTGTACAGTTTTTCAGTGGTAGCCGCATAGCTTGATTCTGCGTTAGCTAATGGTTAGCGATAGCCGGGTTGAGCTAACTGTTAGCCAGTTAGCTGTTTAGCTACGACGTTAGCTGCCGGCTGCGCTCGGCTGGGAACGTTAGTTTGATGCTATCAGTTAGCCTAGAGTTAGCTGTTAGCTTGTGCTACGACCATTGACATTAGCCGTGAGAATAGCAGGGGGTTCTGGCACTCTGACTACGACATCATCTTTGACAGAAGATGTAGTCGGGCCTGCACCATGACAAGGCTCCGGCCATAGCTTCTTTTTGTCCCGCCAGCGAGAGGCCTTTCGTCAACGTGGAGACCTGTGTTGCGGCCTTTCGCCCTGCGTTCCTTGGTGCAGGTAAGATGAATGAAAATGTCATGACATTACCCCACTCTTCCTTCCTTCCCCTCCCGAATGTTTTGTTAATAACAATGTTTTTTTCCAGGCAAAACATATGTTACTTCACAACATTTGGAGATACGACATGTGCTGTGTGTGAATTGTCTTGGTCGTTTGTGTAGCTTGGGTAGCGTTGGGCCATTGGCATTGGCCAAAGCTGTGTGTGGCCTGGTGTCAGTACCTGGCTAGCCTATTTAGCTGATGTCGGCCTATGGCTCCTTGCTGCTTTGTTTTCTCTGGTATAGACCCTCTTCTCTTTGGATTTAAGTGTTGATCTTTGTCCTTTTGGATCTATGTATATTCATGTTGCCTTTGTGAAGTTATCTTTTCCTTCTGTTTTGTTCTTCCATTAAAAGTTGAATATCCTTTAGGGGCTCAACTTTGCTTATCTCTCTCATACATGCTCTCTCTCTAACACACACACACACGACAAACACACATGCTCTCTCTCTCTCTTTCTCTCTCTCTTTCTAACACACACAGTCTGCCTATGGCGGCCTTTCTCGATGTCTAGGCTGTGCTCGCTGAGTCTGTACCTAGTCAAGGATCTTCAGTCACAGTGCTCAGGTATTCTGCCACTGTGTACTCTCTGTTTAGGGCCAAATAGCATTTCAATTTCTTTCCAATGTGTCTCTCTCTCTCTCTCTCTCTCTCTCTCTCTCTCTCTCTCTCTCTCTCTCTCTCTCTCTCTCTCTCTCTCTCTCTCTCTCTCTCTCTCTCTCTCTCTCTCTCTCTCTCTCTCTCTATCTCTCTCTCTCTCTCTCTCTCTCTCTCTCTCTCTCTCTGTACACTGTATATTGACTGTAGAACGGGAGCTCTCTCTTGCTCTCTCTCTTGCTATATGTTGACTGTATCATGCCCAGCCTATTTAAGAATATGTTGACTGTATGAAGAAAAAAAAAAAAAAAAAAAAAAATATATATATATATATATTTTTTTTTTTAACCTTTGGGGGGGGGGGGGGGGGGGGGGGGGGGGGGGTTCGCGTTTAAATCTCGCACAGGGCATCGCATTTCTCCCAGGCCGCCCTGCCTATGACATTAACATTCCTCGAGCACATAAGCTACATAAGCTACATAACCCTGTGGAGAGAGAGAGAGAGAGGTGGGAGTGAGACATTGGGCAGAGAGTGAAAGTGAGACATGGGGCAGTGAGTGTGTGAGAGTGAGACATGGGGGCAGTGAGGGTGTGGATGGCCCCCCAATCCTGTTACAGCCCAAGTCTATTTTCTCCCTCTGTCTCCCTCGCTATTGTATTGTCAGAAAAAAAAAAAAAAATACTCTATTGTCTTTGACTCAGGAATTCAAATTCAATTTGGCACCATTGTTTAGGCGGGGCGCAAATCCACAATCCTTAATTGTACTCTGAGCAATGTTAAAGCCGTGATCCGTGGTTGTAGGAGCCAGTTAAATTGTTCGGTCTGAACCCCGGCTTGGTTTTTTTGTGTGTGTCAGATGAACCCCATCAATGTGAAGAAAAGGAGGAGACTTGCAGAGTGTGAGTGTCATTACACAGAGAGTCATTATATGGTGAGCTGGTTAATTCTATTGGCACTGTGGTGCACAGAATGTTTCTTTGTATTGCCGTGAGCGCGGAGGAAGTCGGGCTCGGTGAAACGTTGATAACTTTGGAGTGACATTGAACGGAATCTGAGTAAAACAGTTTGCTGGTTTGGATATCGCATTGCATCTGATAGGATTCATTCATTTGCATTATTTGCTCAGGAATTATTTCCACAATTTCATTTGTAACAGGTTTTCCCCTCAATTGCGCACAGCGCACGTGTGTGTGTGTGTGTGTGGGGGAGGGGGCGCTCTTCAACTATTTTCAGCCTGCGTACCAAATGAGAAATCTAGCCTCTCACCCTGGACCCAGGCTCATCAGGACATATTGCTTTTCTTGTCATTAGGGAAGTCATAGTTTTGGGTAGCTGACCTAGATGGCTTGCATGGAATGTTTGTATAGTTGTCTCACGTGCCTGTAACCATCGGTGGCCACTTTTCCACTTTTGAAAGAAAATGCCTAATTTCTGTGCAATGGCAGAGTAGGTTAAACATTGGAAAAGCATATTACTGTTCCACTGCGACTTGTTTACACGACCCAGTAATAAGACACCAAATGATTACATTTTTGTTGTTATATTTTCTATATATAAGCTGTTTTGCACAGCTTATCTGGGTTTACCTGGGTTTTGCTGCTGCAGTCACATTCAGAATTGGTTTGACATTTTGGACCCCATTTTCACTGCAAAGTTATAGCCATAATGACATCTTGTACTTGATCTTAAAGGAATATACAAGTCAAATCTTTACTTAGTGGAGAATGAGATTGCCCTTGTCTTTAACAAATGTTGTGTTTGTAGAAAGAAAGAAAGAAGAAGAAAGAAAGAAAGAAAGAAAGAAAGAAAGAAAGAAAGAAAGAAAGAAAGAAAGAAAGAAAGAAAGAAGAAGAAAGAAAGAAAGAAAGAAAGAAAGAAAGAAAGAAAGAAAGAAAGAAGGAAAGACAGACAGACAGACAGACAGACAGACAGACAGACAGACAGACAGACAGACATACAGACAGAGAAGAGATTGATTGATTGATTGATTGATTGATTGATTGATTGATTGATTGATTGATTGATTGAGTGATTGAAAAGTTTATTAACAGATTGCAGAATGGGTACAGTACAGTACAGCTCAATACATACAATTGTTAAGAGGATGCAGACCTGAGAAAGACTTTCGTCTTGTTTCCATCAGGGTCCCCCATTTTCAATTCATCATATGACACACATGACATACAGATAGACAGTACTGCTACATCTATACATTTATGACATACCAGATTTTCAAATACAGTACTGTTTGTGATACTAAAAAAATCCAGAAGAAGAGTATATACATTTGACATAGAAACTGTGCATTGGGGGAGGTTGGGTAGGTGGGGTGGGGCTGTACATTGGAGGTGGGGGGGGGGGGGGGGGGGGGACACACACACTGTACATTGGAATACTGACATACATTTGACATGGAAACTGTACATTGGAGGAGGTTGGGTAGGTGGGGTGGGGTTGGGTGGGGCTGTACATTGGAATACTGACAAAGCCATGCTTGGTCTTTATTGTACAACTGGGTTAGGACATTTGTAGGGGCCAGTTTTGAATTGCAGTCTCCCGTAGGTGTTCTTTGAGAGTGTTTTTGAAGGTGGGTAGTGATTTACATTCCTTTACAGCTTTGGGTAGGGCGTTCCACATTGTTGTGGCATAATTGCGAAACGTGTTTAGTCCCTTGTTTGAGCCGAATCTGGGTTTTACATGATTTGTGGAGCTCCCTCTGGTGTTGTGATCGTGGTATTCACTGACCTTTGGGAAGTATTTTGACATGTACATGGGTACCTTGGTCGTGTAGTGTATCTTGTAGACCAGGCCCATTGCAAGTTGCTGTACTCTGTTGTCTACTCTAAGCCATCCTAGGTTGGCAAAGTGTGCAGGGGTGAGGTGGGTTCTAGGAGTCAGGTCAAGCAGTAGTCTGACTAGTTTGTTTTGAGATGTTTGTAATTTGGTTTTTAGTGCCTTTGAGGTGCTTTGGTACCATGAGGTGCAAGCATAGTCGTAGTACCCTTGAATGAGTGCTCCTGCCAGAGTCTTCAGGGTATTCTTGTTTACCAGGGAGGAGATCCGGTACAAGAATCGAGTTCGTTGATTGACTTTTTTTATTACATTGGATGCCATTTTGTCACAGGAAAGATTAGCTTCTAGGATGGAACCCAGGTAGGTAATTTCATCTTTCCTTGTGACAATATTGTCACCCACTGTAACTGAGAAGCCGTCTGTTTTGCTGAGTTTGTTATTTGAACCGAAGAGAATGGACTCTGTTTTGCCCATGTGTAATGATAGTTTGTTGTCGGCGAGCCATATGCAGATTTTGCCTAGTTCCGAGCTGAGGGTTTTTTCAACCTGTAACTTGTTCTTGTCAGAGACCAGCAGGGCTGAGTCGTCCGCAAACAGGAACAAGTTGCAGTCACAAGCTGACGACATTTCATTTGCATAAATTAGGAACAGAAAGAAAGAAAGAAAGAAAGAAAGAAAGAAAGAAAGAAAGAAAGAAAGAAAGAAAGAAAGAAAGAAAGAAAGAAAGAAAGAAAGAAAGAAAGAAAGAAAGAAAGAAAGAAAGAAAGAAAGAAAGAAAGAAAGAAAGACAGTTTAACACAGTTAATGGATACCATATTGGATTTTGTCATGTACCAGCATTATATTTTGTATATATTTATATATATTGTGTGTGTGTGTGTGTGTGTGTGTGTGTGTGTGTGTGGGTGTGTGTTTGTGTGTGTGTGTGTGTGTGTGTGTGTGTGTGTGTGTGTGTGTGTGTGTGTGTGTGTGTGTGTGTGTGTGTGTGTGTGTGTGTGTGTGTGTGTGTGTGTGTGTCTGTGTGTGTGTGTGTGTGTGTGTGTGTGTGTGTGTGTGTGTGTGTGTGTGTGTGTGTGTGTGTGTGTGTGTGTGTCTGAGAGAGCATTCCAGGCCATAGTTGAGCAGTATTAAGGTAGCCGTTGTGGCCCCATTCTGACATGACGAGTGTACGAGTGGACTGTCTGTGTATTTGTGTGTGTGTGTGTGTGTGTGTGTGTGTGTGTGTGTGTGTGTGTGTGTGTGTGTGTGTGTGTGTGTGTGTGTGTGTGTGTGTGTGTGTGTGTGTGTGTGTGTGTGTGTGTGTGTGTGTGTGTGTGTGTGTGTGTGTGTGTGTGTGTGTCTTTTGACGTGATGACAGTGGACAAAGTGCTGGAAGCTTCAGCTGTCAAACTGTCACACTCTGACAGACACGCTGCTCATACACCGGCCAGGCATCGCCACACAGTGTGTGTGTGTGTGTTAGTCATACGTAATCCAGGCATTGCCACAAACCTGAAAACATACTGTACACCCAAACTCCTGTCGATGTGTGTGTATGTGTGTGTGTGTGTGTGTCAGAGAGTGAAAGAAAGAGTGACAGATCATGGATGATTGTTGTATGTAGAAATACTTTTTTTTTGTTCTCTCAATGTTTGATTACATCATATTGTATCGGCAAATCCCAAATGTCATCAGCCGCGATCAGATCGGGGTAAAACTTTTCCGACCCACCTTTTCCAGGAATCAATTAATTCAGTTGAGTCGTGTATACCAAGTTCAGATGTTGTTTATTGTGATCCCATTTATCTCCAAGTATAGGATGCATAATTACAAACGAAAACGAATGAACATACTATAAAACAAACTGTGAATATTAAACTGTGGTTGCTGTGTGTGTGTGGTCGAAAAACTGTATGATTGTCCTGTCTTTTCCAAATCAAAAACCGTCCTTGTTCCACACCCATTTTAACACTTGCTAATGATTATCAATCAGCGAACGATTAGGCCTAACATTACCATACCAAACCAACATAGAGGGCTCAATCATTCCAAATTACCAAATAAAATTATTTCTGCTTCATGATACATTTCTGAATTTAGCTTACAATATTACAATAAATCACTTTCAACGTTGTATTATTTATGTATCATTATTATCACAAGTATTATTATTATGAATGCTAATAAGCCTTGTGCTACAATAGAGGAAGATAAATATGACTTAGTCAGATTACACTAGTCACTAGACAATTTAAATTATCTTTGTGGATAATCTTTCCACATATCCCTCATAGATACATTGCAGAACAGAGCAGACCGAGTAGCAACCTCACAACGTTACTGTTATGGTTTGTAACCGACCCCAATCGCACAACACAAGACAGGTATGAGAGTAAGCCAAGAACTGGGCATTTATTGAAACACACAGAAAACGGCACTGTCCCTTTAAGGGAGAACACAAATTACTGGAAAACAAGAAATGGGAAAAAGGCACAGTGCCTTTAAGAGGCGAGCTGGCTAAGGGGAAGGCTAAGGGAAACAGGACAGGGCAAGGGACAAGGGCAGGAACTGGGGGGACTAGGAGGACTGGACAGGGATGACTAGGAGGACTAGGAGGACTGGACAGGGAGGACTAGGATGACTAGGAGGACTGGACCGGGAGGACTAGGAGGACTAGAGAGGGGAAACAGGGACAGAGGCCCGCGGAGGCGGGCTGGGGACAGGGAGGACTAGGAGGACTAGAGTGGGGAAACAGGGACAGAGGCCCGCGGAGGCGGGCTGGGGACAGGGAGGACTAGGAGGACTAGACAGGGAGGACTAGGATGACTAGGGTGGGGAAACAGGGACAGAGACCCGCGGAGGCGGGCTGGGGACAGGGAGGACTAGAGAGGGGAAAACAGACAAAGACTGGGATACAAGCATTAGAAGAATGTTGCTGCTCTGCAGCTTCTCCCGGGAAGGTTCGTCTGAGGAATCTGACAGTGACGTCAGAGCCGCTCTGCAGAATCCTCTCGGCAGCTCTCCGAGGTGGAAACGGGACAGAGAGGGAGAGAGAGAGCGGGTTAGCTCAGAGTACAGTTGGGAACAGAGCAGGTGACAGGAGAAGTGACTTGTCCCAAAACAGAGTAATCCAAGTGACTGAATCTTCGGTGTAAATACACACTGCGAGTAATGTCCCAACAACAATCCACGTGATAGAATCTTCGGTGCAAATACACACAGTGAGCGAAGTCCCAATTATAATCCAAGTGATAATATCTTCGGTGTGAATACAAACAGTAAGCGATGTCCCAATAATAATCCAGGCGAAAATATCTTCGGTGTGAAATCACACAGTGAGCAAAGTTCAAGCAAATATTATCCCAAATGAACAATCCAAAAAGCAGGCACAGGGTGAGTGACAGTCTGAACAAAAGCAGGATCTCTTCAGTGTTTAACACACACGAAAAATGATAGGGTCAAAAGACAGTCTTGCAAAACTCACCCAGGTGCTGTGCGTAAAGAGAGCAGGATCAAACAGGGCGAGCGCGTCGCTACGGGGAACGGGTTGTCCAAGCGGAATACTGAGTGGTGCGCGGCTGTTTGGAGTACGCGCCGGTACGGAGAGCGCGTCTGGCTCGGAGGTCTGGATGCGCGTCAGGATGCGCGTCTGGAGTGAAGAGCGCGTCTGCTGCGCGGAGGTCTGGATGCGCGTCAGGATGCGCGTCTGGAGTGAAGAGCGCGTCTGCTGCGCGGAGGTCTTGATGCGCGTCTGGATGCGCATCTGGAGTGAAGAGCGCGTCTGCTGCGCGGAGGTCTGGATGCGCGTCTGGATGCGCGTCTGGAGTGAAGATCGCGTCTGCTGCGCGGAGGTCTGGATGCGCGTCTGGATGCGCGTCTGGAGTGAAGAGCGCGTCTGCTGCGCGGAGGTCTGGATGCGCGTCTGGATGCGCGTCTGGAGTGAAGAGCGCGTCTGCTGCGCGGAGGTCTGGATGCGCGTCTGGATGCACGTCTGGAGTGAAGAGCGCGTCTGCTGCGCGGAGGTCTGGATGCGCGTCTGGGCGTCTGCTGCGCGGAGGTCTGGATGCGCGTCTGGACGTCTGCTGCGCGGAGGTCTGAAGTGGAACACTGGAATACCTCCCGTGGAAGTCTAGAGAGCGCAGTCCAGTGTCTCCTTCCAGGCAAACGGCGACAGGAGGCGAAGGCTTGAGCGCAACTCACGCCGGAGATGAAAACAGCATAACAGACAGAAACCGAAACTCCCGTAGGAGCCTTTAGACAGAGAACCTCCCGAAGGAGTCTTGGTGATAGAGATATGATACGGAACGACCCGACAAGGCCAGAGGGGAAGAGCGAGGTACTTAAAGCCCAAAGGGGAACTAATTAGAATACACGTCAGGTGCGTGAAGGTAATTGATACTTGAAACTAGAAGTGTGTGTTCGGCACCAGACCAATCAAACACATAATGACAGGTAGTCCAAGGGTGTGGCTGCTGAAGAGCAAACGAACGCGAGGGTGGGGGCTAGTGAAGTGAGGAGACAGGGAATTAAAGTACAGGGAACAGGAATTAAAGGTCCAGGGAGAGGAGAACCTCACAGTACTCCCCCCTCCACGGGAGCCACCGGGCGACCCAAAAAACACAGACAGAGGGGCAGGGGAAAAAACAAGGCAACAAAACAAAAAGTACTGGGCCATGCTAGCAGGGGAAGCTACAACAAAAGTGGGGCTAGCAAAGGAACAGGGCAGCTGAGGGGTAACTAGGGAAGCCGAGGGGCAACTAGAGGAGCTGAGGGGTAACCAGAGGAGCAGAGGGGTAACTAGAGGAGCTGAGGGGTAACTAGAGGAGCAGAGGGGTAACTATGAGGAGCACCGGGAAGGGGCTAGCAGAGGGAAAGGGTAGCTGCCAGGGCACTGATAGCTACAGGGCCTATGCTAGCTGTACTGCTACATTAACATAGAGGCTGCGCTAGCTGCCGGAGCTAGGCTAGCAGACAGGGCTGGAACAGGGGCACTGGAGAGGGGAACAGGGAAGGGGCTAGCAGAGGGAAAGGGTAGCTGCCAGGGCACTGATAGCTACAGGGCCTATGCTAGCTGTACTGCTACATTAATATAGAGGCTGCGCTAGCTGCCGGAGCTAGGCTAGCAGACAGGGCTGGAACAGCATGAGAGAACAAGCTAGCTGGAAGGACAGTCCTAGCTGTGGGGAACTGACCTTGCTAGCTGAAGGGGCAGTCCTAGCAGTGGGAGCAAACTGACCTTGCTAGCTGAAGGGGCAGTCCTAGCAGTGGGAGAAAACTGACCTTGCTAGCTGAAGGGGCAGTCCTAGCAGTGGGAGAAAACTGACCTTGCTAGCTGAAGGGGCAGTACTAGCAGTGGGAGCAAACTGACCTTGCTAGCTGAAGGGGCAGTCCTAGCAGTGGGAGAAAACTGACCTTGCTAGCTGAAGGGGCAGTCCTAGCAGTGGGAGAAAACTGACCTTGGTAGCTGAAAGGGCAGTCCTAGCAGTGGGAAAAACTGACCTTGCTAGCTGAAAGGGCAGTCCTAGCAGTGGGAGAAAACTGACCTTGCTAGCTGAAAGGGCAGTCCTAGCAGTGGGAAAAAACTGACCTTGCTAGCTGAAAGGGCAGTCCTAGCAGTGGGAAAACTGACCTTGCTAGCTGAAAGGGCAGTCCTAGCAGTGGGAGAAAACTGACCTTGCTAGCTGAAAGGGCAGTCCTAGCAGTGGGAAAAACTGACCTTGCTAGCTGAAAGGGCAGTCCTAGCAGTGGGAAAACTACACAAAAAGTGGAGGCCATGCAGAGGGACCGGGTTAGCTGCCTGGGCATGGCTAGCTACAGGGCCTATGCTAGCTGCAAGGGCTGCATTAACATAGAGGCTGTGCTAACAGCCGGGGCTAAGCTAGCAGACTGGGGCCATGCAGAGGGACTGGGTTAGCTGCCTGGGCATGGCTAGCTACAGGGCCTATGCCAGCAGCAAGGGCTGCATTAACATAGAGGCTGTGCTAGCAGCCGGGGCTAAGCTAGCAGTCTGGGGCCATGCTGGTAGGAGAGGCCTAACAAGCTGCAGGGGAGCTAACGAGGCTAACAGGGAAGCAAACAGGGGAGTCAACAAGCTAACAAGGCTACTAGAGGGAACAAAAAAAAAAGGCAAACTCAACATACACCGTCTGTACTGGCTGGGGTCGTCGATTGGTCGGGTCGTTCTGTTATGGTTTGTAACCGACCCCAATCGCACAACACAAGACAGGTATGAGAGTAAGCCAAGAACTGGGCATTTATTGAAACACACAGAAAACGGCACTGTCCCTTTAAGGGAGAACACAAATTACTGGAAAACAAGAAATGGGAAAAAGGCACAGTGCCTTTAAGAGGCGAGCTGGCTAAGGGGAAGGCTAAGGGAAACAGGACAGGGCAAGGGACAAGGGCAGGAACTGGGAGGACTAGGAGGACTGGACAGGGATGACTAGGAGGACTAGGAGGACTGGACAGGGAGGACTAGGACGACTAGGAGGACTGGACCGGGAGGACTAGGAGGACTAGAGAGGGGAAACAGGGACAGAGGCCCGCGGAGGCGGGCTGGGGACAGGGAGGACTAGGAGGACTAGAGTGGGGAAACAGGGACAGAGGCCCGCGGAGGCGGGCTGGGGACAGGGAGGACTAGGAGGACTAGACAGGGAGGACTAGGATGACTAGGGTGGGGAAACAGGGACAGAGGCCCGCGGAGGCGGGCTGGGGACAGGGAGGACTAGAGAGGGGAAAACAGACAAAGACTGGGATACAAGCATTAGAAGAATGTTGCTGCTCTGCAGCTTCTCCCGGGAAGGTTCGTCTGAGGAATCTGACAGTGACGTCAGAGCCGCTCTGCAGAATCCTCTCGGCAGCTCTCCGAGGTGGAAACGGGACAGAGAGGGAGAGAGAGAGCGGGTTAGCTCAGAGTACAGTTGGGAACAGAGCAGGTGACAGGAGAAGTGACTTGTCCCAAAACAGAGTAATCCAAGTGACTGAATCTTTGGTGTAAATACACACTGCGAGTAATGTCCCAACAACAATCCACGTGATAGAATCTTCGGTGCAAATACACACAGTGAGCGAAGTCCCAATTATAATCCAAGTGATAATATCTTCGGTGTGAATACAAACAGTAAGCGATGTCCCAATAATAATCCAGGCGAAAATATCTTCGGTGTGAAATCACACAGTGAGCAAAGTTCAAGCAAATATTATCCCAAATGAACAATCCAAAAAGCAGGCACAGGGTGAGTGACAGTCTGAACAAAAGCAGGATCTCTTCAGTGTTTAACACACACGAAAAATGATAGGGTCAAAAGACAGTCTTGCAAAACTCACCCAGGCGCTGTGCGTAAAGAGAGCAGGATCAAACAGGCCGAGCGCGTCGCTACGGGGAACGGGTTGTCCAAGCGGAATACTGAGTGGTGCGCGGCTGTTTGGAGTACGCGCCGGTACGGAGAGCGCGTCTGGCTCGGAGGTCTGGATGCGCATCAGGATGCGCGTCTGGAGTGAAGAGCGCGTCTGCTGCGCGGAGGTCTGGATGCGCGGAGGTCTGGATGCGCGTCTGGATGCGCGTCTGGAGTGAAGAGCGCGTCTGCTGCGCGGAGGTCTGGATGCGCGTCTGGATGCGCGTCTGGAGTGAAGAGCGCGTCTGCTGCGCGGAGGTCTGGATGCGCGTCTGGAGTGAAGAGCGCGTCTGCTGCGCGGAGGTCTGGATGCGCGTCTGGATGCGCGTCTGGAGTGAAGAGCGCATCTGCTGCGCGGAGGTCTGGATGCGCGACTGGATGCGCGTCTGGAGTGAAGAGCGCGTCTGCTGCGCGGAGGTCTGGATGCGCGTCTGGGCGTCTGCTGCGCGGAGGTCTGGATGCGCGTCTGGACGTCTGCTGCGCGGAGGTCTGAAGTGGAATACTGGAATACCTCCCGTGGAAGTCTAGAGAGCGCAGTCCAGTGTCTCCTTCCAGGCAAACGGCGACAGGAGGCGAAGGCTTGAGCGCAACTCACGCCGGAGATGAAAACAGCATAACAGACAGAAACCGAAACTCCCGTAGGAGCCTTTAGACAGAGAACCTCCCGAAGGAGTCTTGGTGATAGAGATATGATACGGAACGACCCGACAAGGCCAGAGGGGAAGAGCGAGGTACTTAAAGCCCAAAGGGGAACTAATCAGATGCGTGAAGGTAATTGATACTTGAAACTAGAAGTGTGTGTTCGGCACCAGACCAATCAAACACATAATGACAGGTAGTCCAAGGGTGTGGCTGCTGAAGAGCAAACGAACGCGAGGGTGGGGGCTAGTGAAGTGAGGAGACAGGGAATTAAAGTACAGGGAACAGGAATTAAAGGTCCAGGGAGAGGAGAACCTCACAGTTACGAGACCAAGATAGTCAAAACAACAGACACAATACACCATTGGAGTTATACTGTATACCCATGTGTGCCTCACTCGTTTGTTTTTAAACGCTGTTGTTTTTAACGTTTTATTACTGTAGCTAACTACCTGCCTATGCCGGTAGAAACCCAGTCACCGAACCTAGCTACACCAGTTTTGCCCGTCACAAGCGGGTCAACCATCGGCTCCAGCCGCACCAGCGCCCGTCCTGACACCGGGCCACCGCACCAGCGTCACCAGTGGCGACGACCGAACCACCAGTCCACCAGTATGCCAGAGCATACCAGGAGCCCAGCCAAGGCTACTGAAATCCAGGCTTCAACACCGCAGGCGTATGAGTACCCACCCCCCCCTACCAAAACCTGCTATCACCACCAACCAGCTAGACACCCTGCCACAAATAACATTTCAGACTTCCAGATCCATACAGTAGGCCTATACACTAAATAACAATTCAGACTGCCATATCCATACAGTATAGACTAAATAACATTTCAGACTGCCAGATCCATACAGTATAGACTAAATAACATGTCAGACTGCCAGATCCATACAGTATAGACTAAATAACATGTCAGACTGCCAGGTCCATACAGTATACAGTAGACTCAATAACAATTCAGACTGCCAGATCCATACAGTATAGACTAAATAACATTTCAGACTGCCAGATACATACAGTATAGACTAAATAACATGTCAGACTGCCAGGTCCATACAGTATACAGTAGACTCAATAACATGTCAGACTGCCAGATCCATACAGTATAGACTAGATACCATGTCATACTGCCAGATCTATACAGTACAAATACCCCAGGTGGCATGATGTCTTTTAACCCTCTAGGGTCGGCCCACGCTGTTTGCACCCGCACACCACCATAAGTTGAAGTATCTAAGACATATTAATACAGTAGCAATTTATTTGGCAAATGCCTGAATTGTGTTATCCTGTTTCTCTCCAAATGCTACTCAAAATGATACATACAATTTGATTCAGACGTGTCATTCGTTCAGCATGGTTTTAAGGACTTAAAGATAAAAAAGACCATCAGCTTCACCACACACACACACACACACACACACACACACACACACACACACACACACACACACACACACACACACACACACACACACACACACACACACACACACACACACACACACACACACACATCTCATGTATGGACAGTATGTTGACTGCATGCTGGGTTCCCTTTGGCTGAACCCTCAAGAGTGGAGGATTCTGGGTAGAGTCTGGATTACCTGCTGTCCTCAAGGCTGTGTCTGTGTGTGTGTTTGTGCATGTCTGTCTATTTATGTGGGTATTTGTGTGTGTGTGTTTGTGCATATCTGTCTATTTATGTGGGTATTTGTGTGTGTGTGTGTGTGTGTGTGTGTGTGTGTGTGTGTGTGTGTGTGTGTGTGCTTGCGTGCGTGCGTGCGTGCGTGCGTGCGCGCGTGCGTGTGTGTGTGTGTAGGGGAGTATCTGGGCATGCAGATTTGTATGTGAATTTGTCTGTTTCTTTGTATGTGTGTGTATGTGTGCATGTGTGTGTGCATGTGGACATTTGTGTGTGTGTGTGTGTGTGTGTGTGTGTGTGTGTGTGTGTGTGTGTGTGTGTGTGTGTGTGTGTGTGTGTGTGTGTGTGTGTGTGTGTGTGACTGCATTTATGTATGTACCGGTATGTCTGTATGTGCATCACACATTCCTGCCATAGTGCATGTATACACGTGAGTATCTGTGCATGCATGTGTATGTGTGTGTAGTTGTGTAGGCCAATGTGTGTATCTGTGTAGGCCAATGTGTGTATCTGTGTGTGCATATTGTATGTGTGTGTGTGTGTGTGTGTGTGTGTGTGTGTGTGTGTGTGTGTGTGTGTGTGTGTGTGTGTGTGTGTGTGTGTGTGTGTGTGTGTGTGTGTGTGTGTGTGTGTGTGTGAGTGTGTGTGTGTGTGTGTGTGTGTGTGTGTGTGTACGTGTGTGTGTGTGTGTGTACGTGTGTGTGTGTGTGTGTCTGTGTGTGTTTGTTTGTGTGTGTGTGTGTGTTTTTTGGCAGAACAGATGGCATTGGGCTGACGGACCCAGTATGAGGTGAGACACCTCCCACTGAACTCTCTCTCTCACACACACACATACACACATACACACATACACACACTCACACACCATGAGAGATCCATCATTAATGTCATTATCATAATACGCTCGCTGCGACGCAGCCTGCCTGTCACAAATATTATCACTCATATCATTCTCAGCGTTAAGACTGTAATTATTTAACTACGGTCGTATACAAAACCATTTACTGTGATCATTTATAACGGCCTTCTTAGGGCGATCAATCATTCCTTGTTACCATTTACAATTGTAGCCATTTTACTGTATTGTTCCCCTTATTCCATACCTCAACCTAGCCTACCTTGAACCAGACCTTTTTCATCAGAAAACAGCCAGGGTAAAAGAGCCGGGGTAAGTCATTTATGTCACTCATTCTCACGTTGGCCCAATCCGGGTTTTCCTTCTAACCATATCACTCTTGGGTTATATTTAAATCTGAAAGAGTTTTGTAACTTTCTCACCCTGTCATGAAGCGTCCATTTTACTCCACTGGTTACTAGGGCTGCGTATTGAACTTTCTGAGCACCAACTGAATAGCATCCGTAGCACTGACTATCAAAAAATCCATTTTCCAGTACTTGACAGCTAATTTAAAGGAACACGCCAACATTTTGGGAAATTAGCTTACCGTCTTCTCCAGAGAGAAACAATACGATTATAAGATAGATACCAGTTTCCTCTCTGTGCGTTCAGTAGAAAGCTATCTGGCTGCACGTTAGCCCAGCTTAGCACAATGAATGGACGCGGACAGTGCCGGTTAGCCTTCGGGAGAGGTGTTAGTTGGCCAATGAATGGCACAGAGAGGAAACTGGTATCTCTCTTCTTGTCTCTCTCTCTGGAGAAGACCGTACAGCTGCGAGTGCCGTCCTTCGGATGAGACGCTAAACCGAGGTCCTGACTGAATGCGGCCGTTAAAGAACCCAGGACACCTATCGTAAAGAGTACGGGGCTCCCCAACGTTCCTGGCCAAATTCCCAATCAGGTCTATCACATCAAGGCCACCTAATCATCCCTTCCCCTTAATTGGCTGATATCAATCCCTGTCTCCTGAGCCGTTCAGCCATTGTGTAGTGTGATGTGTGCCTGGTGCCAGTGTATGGTAGCCATTGAGCCTGCATAGCCCAAGGTTGGGTACTACCAGTGGTGGTGAAGGAGGCAATTTCCACCCTACATTGTAAAGTGTCTAGAAAAGCGCTATATAAATGCAACTAATTATTATTATTATTATTATTATTATTATTATTATTATTATTATTATTATTATTATTATTATTATTATTATTATTATTATTATTATTATTATTATTATTATTATTATTATTATTATTATTATTATTATTATTATTATTATTATTATTATTATTATTATTATTTCAAATGGAACAATGACACAATGGATAAAGTGCAGACTTTCAGCTGTTATTTGAGGGTGTTTACATCCATGGGTTAAGGTTAGAGTTAGGGTTTTAGGGTGTGAGCATTCATATGTTTCTGCAGATACATTGGGACAGCTAAGAGTGATCAGATATTGCTATAATTACCGTGTTGCCATCATCGTAATTGTAATCCAAGTCCTGTGTTTCACCCTTGTGCCTTGTTAGGTAACTGACAGAGTTGGCACATCAGTGCATGAAAAGATTGCATCACGTTCAAGGTCATAAAAAACGTAATTTGTAATATTTCGTTCCAATTCTTTTTTTTATGAATACCACTATGAACCTAACTCAACATATCTATCAAAGATTCCAAAGATTTCCGAATTGTAACCCCTTATATTCCCGTTTGTGTTAGGGTTAGGTTTATGGTTAGGGTTAGGGTTAGGGTTGGGGTTAGGGTTAGGGTTAGGTTAGGGGACTGTTCCCCAACACTGAGCAAGTGTTGGGGTGGGCACGGGCACAGGGATGAGATTTTTACCTTCTCCTAATCTTTCTGTCTGGGTAACCCTAACCCTAACCCCCTAATGGCATGAAGAGGTTTTAATCATCAACACAGCCACTGTTGTACACACACACACACACACACACACACACACACACACACACACACACACACACACACACACACACACACACACAGCCAGGAGACATGAGACAGCCAGGAGACAGGAGACAGCCAGGAGACAAGAGACAGACAGGAGACAGGAGACAGACAGGAGACAGCCATGTGACAGGAGACAGACAGGAGACAGACATGAGACAGGAGACAGACAGGAGACAAGAGACAGACAGGAGACAGGAGACAGACTGGAGACAGACATGAGACAGGAGACAGACAGGAGACAGACAGGAGACATCCAGGAGACAAGAGACAGACAGGAGACAGACAGGAGACAAGAGACAGGAGACATGAGACAGTGAGGAGACAAGAGACAGGAGACAAGAGACAGGAGACAAGATACAGGAGACAGGAGACAGTGAGGACACAAGATACAGGAGACAGGAGACAGTGAGGAGACAAGATACAGGAGACAGACAGGAGACAGACATGAGACATGAGACAGCCAGGAGACAGCCAGGAGACAGACAAGGAGCCAGGAGACAGGAGACAGCCAGGAGACAGCCAGGAGACAGACAAGGAGCCAGGAGACAGGAGACAGACATGAGACAGCCAGGAGACAGCCAGGAGACAGGATACAGACAGGATACAGCCAGGATACAGGAGACAGACAGGAGACAGGATACAGACATGAGACAGGGGACAGCCATGAGACAGGAGACAGACAGGAGACATGAGACAGACATGAGACTGACATGAGACAGGAGACAGCCAGGAGACATGAGACAGACATGAGACTGACATGAGACAGGAGACAGCCAGGAGACATGAGACAGACATGAGACAGGAGACAGGAGACAGCCAGAAGACATGAGACAGACATGAGACAGCCAGGAGACAGGAGACAGGAGACAGCCAGGAGACAGGAGACAGCCAGGAGACAGGAGACAGCCAGGAGACAGGATACAGACAGGAGACAGACAGTAGACAGGAGACAGCCAGGAGACAGCCAGGAGACAGGATACAGACAGGAGACAGACAGTAGACAGGAGACAGTCAGGAGACAGTCAGGAGACAGCCAGGAGACAGCCAGGAGACAGGAGACAGCCAGGAGACAGGAGACAGCCAGGAGACAAGAGACAGACAGGAGACAGGAGACAGCCAGGAGTCAGCCAGGAGACAGGAGACAGACAGGAGACAGCCAGTAGATAGGAGACAGCCAGGAGACAGCCAGGAGACAGCCAGGAGACAGGAGACAGCCAGGAGTCAGACAGGAGACAGTGAGGAGACAGACAGGATACAAGAGACAGGAGACAGACAGGAGACAGGCATTAGACAGGAGACAAGATACAGACAGCAGACAGGAGACAGACAGGAGACAGACAGGAGACAGTCAGGAGACAAACAGGAGACAGACAGGAGACAGGAGACAGACAGGAGACAGGAGACAGACATGAGACAGGAGACAGCCAGGAGACAGACAGGAGACAGTCAGGAGAAAGACAGGAGACAAACAGGAGACAGGAGACAGCCAGGAGACAGGCAGGAGACAAACAGGAGACAGGTGACAGCCAGGAGACATGAGACAGACATGAGACAGCCAGGAGAGAGCCATGAGACAAGAGACAGACAGGAGACAGGATACAGACATGAGACAGCCAGGAGACAGACATGAGACAGGAGACAAGAGACAGACATGGGACAGGAGACAGTGAGGAGACAGACAGGAGACAAGAGACAGACAGGAGACAGACAGGAGACAAGAGACAGGAGACAAGATACAGGAGACAGACATGAGACAGGAGACAGCCAGGAGACAGACATGAGACAGACAGGAGACAGACAGGAGACATCCAGGAGACAGCCAGGAGACAGACAGGAGACAGCCAGGAGACAGGAGACAGACAGGAGACAGACAGGAGACAGGAGACAGCCATGAGACAGGAGACAGACAGGAGACAGGAGACAGGAGACAAGAGACAGGAGACAAGAGACAGGAGACAAGAGACAGGAGACAGACATGAGACAGTCAGGAGACAGACAGGAGACAGCCAGGAGACAGGAGACAGACAGGAGACAGCCAGGAGACAGGAGACAGACAGGAGACAGCCAGGAGACAAGATACAGACAGGAGACAGGAGACAAGATACAGACAGGAGACAGACAGGAGACAGACAGGAGACAGACAGGAGACAGACAGGATACAGACATGAGACAGGAGACAGACAGGAGACAGTCAGGAGACAAGAGACAGACAGGAGACAGGATACAGCCAGGAGACAAGAGACAGACATGAGACAGGAGACAGCCAGGAGACAAGAGACAGAAAGGAGACAGGAGACAGCCAGGAGACAGGAGACAGACAGGAGACAGCCATGAGACAGGAGACAGACAGGAGACAGACATGAGACAGACATGAGACAGACATGAGACAGACAGGAGACAAGAGACAGGAGACAGTAGACAGTGAGACAGGAGACAGTGAGGAGACAAGATACAGGAGACAGGAGACAAGATACAGGAGACAGGAGACAGTGAGGAGACAAGATACAGGAGACAGGAGACAAGATACAGGAGACAGGAGACAAGAGACAGGAGACAGGAGACAGGAGACAGTGAGGAGACAAGATACAGGAGACAGGAGACAAGATACAGGAGACAGGAGACAGTGAGGAGACAAGATACAGGAGACAGACAGGAGACATCCAGGAGACAACCAGGAGACAGTCAGGATACAGGAGACAGACAGGAGACATACAGGAGACAAGAGACAGACATGAGACAGACAGGAGACAGAAGACAGCCAGGAGACAGACAGGAGACAGCCAGGAGACAGGAGACAGACAGGAGACATACAGGAGACAGGAGACAGCCAGGATACAGACAGGAGACAGCCAGGAAACAAGAGACAGACATGAGACAGACAGGAGACAGACATGAGACAGCCAGGAGACATGAGACAGACAGGAGACAGCCAGGAGACAGACAGGAGACAGCCATGATACAGGAGACAGACAGGAGACATACAGGAGACAGACAGGAGACAGCCAGGAGACAAGAGACAGACAGGAGACAGACAAGAGACAGGAGACAGGAGACAGTGAGGAGACAAGAGACAGGAGACAAGATACAGGAGACAGTGAGGAGACAATATACAGGAGACAGGAGACAGTAAGGAGACAAGAGACAGGAGACAAGAGACAGGAGACAGTGATGAGACAAGATACAGGAATCAGGAGACAGTGAGGAGACAAGATACAGGAGACAGACATGAGACAGACATGATACGGGAGACACCCAGGAGACAGACAGGAGACAGGAGACAGCCAGGAGACAGGAGACAGCCAGGAGACATGAGACAGACAGGAGACAGCCAGGAGACAGCCATGAGACAAGAGACAGACAGGAGACAGGATACAGACATGATACAGCCATGAGACAAGAGACAGACAGGAGACAGCCAGGAGACAGACATGAGACAGGAGACAAGAGACAGACATGAGACAGGAGACAGTGAGGAGACAGACAGGAGACAAGAGACATACAGGAGACAGACAGGAGACAAGAGACAGGAGACAAGATACAGGAGACAGCCAGGAGACAGACAGGAGACAGACAGGAGACAGCCAGGAGATAGACAGGAGACAGCCAGGAGACAGACAGGAGACAGGATACAGCCAGGAGACAGGAGACAGCCAGGAGACATGAGACAGCCAGGAGACAGACAGGAGACAGGAGACAGCCAGGAGACAAGAGACAGGAGACAGGAGACAGCCAGGAGACAGCCAGGAGACAGGAGACAGCCAGGAGACAGGAGACAGCCAGGAGACAGCCAGGAGACAAGATACAGACAGGATACAGCCAGGAGACAGGAGACAGACAGGAGACAGGATACAGACATGAGACAGCCATGAGACAGCCAGGAGACAGGAGACAGCCAGGAGACAGGAGACAGCCAGGAGACAGAAGACAGGAGACAGGAGACAGCCAGGAGACAGGAGACAGACAGGAGACAAGACAGCCAGGAGACAAGAGACAGACAGGAGACAGACAGGAGACAGACAGGAGACAGCCAGGAGACAAGAGACAGACAGGAGACAGCCAGGAGACAAGAGACAGACAGGAGACAGACATGAGAGAGGAGACAGGAGACAGCGAGGAGACAAGATACAGGAGACAAAAGACAGGAGACAATAGACAGGAGACAGTGAGGAGACAAGAGCCAGGAGACAGTGAGGAGACAAGAGACAGGAGACAAGAGACAATAGACAGGAGACAGTGAGGAGACATGAGACAGACATGAGACAAGATACATACAAGGGACATACAGGAGACATGAGACAGACAGGAGACAGACAGGAGACATGAGACAGACAGGAGACAGGATACAGACAGGAGACAGACAGGAGACAAGAGACAGGAGACAGGAGACAGATAGGAGACAGACAGGAGACAAGAGACAGGAGACAGGAGACAGTGAGGATACAAGAGGCAGGAGATAGGAGACAGGAGACAATAGACAGGAGACAGTGAGGAGACAAGAGACATGAGACAGGAGACAGTGAGGAGACAAGAGACAGTAGACAGACAAGATACATGAGACAGACAGGATACAGACAGGAGACAGACAGGAGACAGACAAGATACACAAGACAGACAGGAGCCATACAGGAGACAGCCAGGAGACAGACAGGAGACAGGAGACAGACAGGAGACAGACAGGAGACATTCAGGAGACAGGAGACAGACAGGAGACAGCCAGGAGACAGACATGAGACAGTCAGGAGACAGGAGACAGACATGAGACAGACAGGAGACAGACAGGAGACAGTCAGGAGACAGCCAAGAAACACTTTTCTTCTCCTGTAGTTCATCATCTGATGGTTTTTCCATTCTGAGGTGTCCAAACCAGTGTTCTGGTCCATCTCTCACAGTGAATGTTGTGGCATCTTCTTGCAATCTTCACTAATACTACACACAGACTCCTGTGCTAATATCTCCTCCACCAGAGCAACGCTGTCCTGACATATCAACTTACAGACAGAATGGTGGAAGTCTACGCTGGGCAAGCAGGCCAATCACAGCTTGAGTTGCAACTGACCGGCTGGCTGACCGACTGATTGACCGGCTGACTGACTGGCTGACCAACTGACTGACCGGCTGACTGACTGACAATCAGGTTGGAGACAGCCAGGAGACATGAGACAGCCAGGAGACAGGAGACAGCCAGGAGACAAGAGACAGACAGGAGACAGGATACAGACAGGAGACAGCCATGTGACAGGAGACAGACAGGAGACAGACATGAGACAGGAGACAGACAGGAGACAGACAGGAGACATCCAGGAGACAATAGACAGACAGGAGACAGACAGGAGACAAGAGACAGGAGACAGGAGACATGAGACAGTGAGGAGACAATAGACAGGAGACAAGAGACAGGAGACAAGATACAGAAGACATGAGACAGTGAGGACACAAGATACAGGAGACAGGAGACAGTGAGGAGACAAGATACAGGAGACAGACAGGAGACAGACATGAGACAGGAGACAGCCAGGAGACAGACAGGAGACATGAGACAGCCAGGAGACAGGATACAGCCAGGAGACAGCCAGGAGACAGACAAGGAGCCAGGAGACAGGAGACAGACATGAGACAGCCAGGAGACAGCCAGGAGACAGGAGACAGACAGGATACAGCCAGGATACAGGAGACAGACAGGAGACAGGATACAGACATGAGACAGCCATGAGACAGCCAGGAGACAGGATACAGCCAGGAGACAGGAGACAGGAGACAGCCAGGAGACAGAAGACAGGAGACAGAAGACAGGAGACAGGAGACAGCCAGGAGACAGGAGACAGACAGGAGACAAGACAGCCAGGAGATAAGAGACAGACAGGAGACAGACAGGAGACAGACAGGAGACAGACAGGAGACAGCCAAGAGACACTTCTCTTCTCCTGTAGTTCATCATCTGATGGTTTTTCCATTCTGAGGTGTCCAAACCAGTGTTCTGGTCCATCTCTCACAGTGAATGTTGTGGCATCTTCTTGCAATCTTCACTAATACTACACACAGACTCCTGTGCTAATATCTCCTCCACCAGAGCAACGCTGTCCTGACATATCAACTTACAGACAGAATGGTGGAAGTCTACGCTGGGCAAGCAGGCCAATCACAGCTTGAGTTGCAACTGACCGGCTGGCTGACCGACTGATTGACCGGCTGACTGACTGGCTGACCAACTGACTGACCGGCTGACTGACTGACAATCAGGTTGGAGACAGCCAGGAGACATGAGACAGCCAGGAGACAGGAGACAGCCAGGAGACAAGAGACAGACAGGAGACAGGAGACAGACAGGAGACAGACAGGAGACAGACATGAGACAGGAGACAGACAGGAGACAGACAGGAGACAGCCAGGAGACAAGAGACAGACAGGAGACAGACAGGAGACAAGAAACATGAGACAGTGAGGAGACAAGAGACAGGAGACAAGAGACAGGAGACAAGATACAGGAGACAGGAGACAGTGAGGAGACAAGAGACAGGAGACAAAAGACATGAGACAGGAGACAGTGAGGACACAAGATACAGGAGACAGGAGACAGTGAGGAGACAAGATACAGGAGACAGACCGGAGACAGACATGAGACAGGAGACAGCCAGGAGACAGACAGAAGACAGGAGACAGCCAGGAGACAGGAGACAGGCAGGAGACAAGAGACAGACAGGAGACAGACAGGAGACAGCCAGGAGACAGGAGACAGACAGGAGACATACAGGAGACAGGAGACAGCCAGGAGACAGACAGGAGACAGCCAGGAAACAAGAGACAGACATGAGACAGACAGGAGACAGACATGAGACAGCCAGGAGACATGAGACAGACAGGAGACAGCCAGGAGACAGACAGGAGACAGCCATGATACAGGAGACAGACAGGAGACATACAGGAGACAGACAGGAAACAGCCAGGAGACAAGAGACAGACAGGAGACAGACAAGAGACAGGAGACAGGAGACAGTGAGGAGACAAGAGACAGGAGACAAGAGACAGGAGACAAGATACAGGAGACAGTGAGGAGACAATATACAGGAGACAGGAGACAGTGAGGAGACAAGAGACAGGAGACAAGAGACAGGAGACAGTGAGGAGACAAGATACAGGAATCAGGAGACAGTGAGGAGACAAGATACAGGAGACAGACATGAGACAGACATGATACGGGAGACACCCAGGAGACAGACAAGAGACAGGAGACAGCCAGGAGACAGGAGACAGCCAGGAGACATGAGACAGACAGGAGACAGCCAGGAGACAGCCATGAGACAAGAGACAGACAGGAGACAGGATACAGACATGATACTGCCATGAGACAAGAGACAGACAGGAGACAGCCAGGAGACAGACATGAGACAGGAGACAAGAGACAGACATGAGACAGGAGACAGTGAGGAGACAGACAGGAGACAAGAGACAGGAGACAAGATACAGGAGACAGCCAGGAGACAGCCAGGAGACAGACAGGAGACAGCCAGGAGATAGACAGGAGACAGCCAGGAGACAGACAGGAGACAGGAGACAGACAGGAGACAGGATACAGCCAGGAGACAGGAGACAGCCAGGAGACATGAGACAGCCAGGAGACAGACAGGAGACAGGAGACAGCCAGGAGACAAGAGACAGGAGACAGGAGACAGCCAGGAGACAGCCAGAAGACAGGAGACAGCCAGGAGACAGCCAGGAGACAAGATACAGACAGGATACAGCCAGGAGACAGGAGACAGACAGGAGACAGGATACAGACATGAGACAGCCATGAGACAGCCAGGAGACAGGAGACAGCCAGGAGACAGGAGACAGCCAGGAGACAGAAGACAGGAGACAGGAGACAGCCATGAGACAGGAGACAAGACAGCCAGGAGACAAGAGACAGACAGGAGACAGACAGGAGACAGACAGGAGACAGGAGACAGCCAGGAGACAAGAGACAGACAGGAGACAGCCAGGAGACAGACAGGAGACAGCCATGATACAGGAGACAGACAGGAGACATACAGGAGACAGACAGGAAACAGCCAGGAGACAAGAGACAGACAGGAGACAGACAAGAGACAGGAGACAGGAGACAGTGAGGAGACAAGAGACAGGAGACAAGAGACAGGAGACAAGATACAGGAGACAGTGAGGAGACAATATACAGGAGACAGGAGACAGTGAGGAGACAAGAGACAGGAGACAAGAGACAGGAGACAGTGAGGAGACAAGATACAGGAATCAGGAGACAGTGAGGAGACAAGATACAGGAGACAGACATGAGACAGACATGATACGGGAGACACCCAGGAGACAGACAAGAGACAGGAGACAGCCAGGAGACAGGAGACAGCCAGGAGACATGAGACAGACAGGAGACAGCCAGGAGACAGCCATGAGACAAGAGACAGACAGGAGACAGGATACAGACATGATACTGCCATGAGACAAGAGACAGACAGGAGACAGCCAGGAGACAGACATGAGACAGGAGACAAGAGACAGACATGAGACAGGAGACAGTGAGGAGACAGACAGGAGACAAGAGACAGGAGACAAGATACAGGAGACAGCCAGGAGACAGCCAGGAGACAGACAGGAGACAGCCAGGAGATAGACAGGAGACAGCCAGGAGACAGACAGGAGACAGGAGACAGACAGGAGACAGGATACAGCCAGGAGACAGGAGACAGCCAGGAGACATGAGACAGACAGGAGACAGCCAGGAGACAGCCATGAGACAAGAGACAGACAGGAGACAGGATACAGACATGATACTGCCATGAGACAAGAGACAGACAGGAGACAGCCAGGAGACAGACATGAGACAGGAGACAAGAGACAGACATGAGACAGGAGACAGTGAGGAGACAGACAGGAGACAAGAGACAGGAGACAAGATACAGGAGACAGCCAGGAGACAGCCAGGAGACAGACAGGAGACAGCCAGGAGATAGACAGGAGACAGCCAGGAGACAGACAGGAGACAGGAGACAGACAGGAGACAGGATACAGCCAGGAGACAGGAGACAGCCAGGAGACATGAGACAGCCAGGAGACAGACAGGAGACAGGAGACAGCCAGGAGACAAGAGACAGGAGACAGGAGACAGCCAGGAGACAGCCAGAAGACAGGAGACAGCCAGGACACAGCCAGGAGACAAGATACAGACAGGATACAGCCAGGAGACAGGAGACAGACAGGAGACAGGATACAGACATGAGACAGCCATGAGACAGCCAGGAGACAGGAGACAGCCAGGAGACAGGAGACAGCCAGGAGACAGAAGACAGGAGACAGGAGACAGCCATGAGACAGGAGACAAGACAGCCAGGAGACAAGAGACAGACAGGAGACAGACAGGAGACAGACAGGAGACAGGAGACAGCCAGGAGACAAGAGACAGACAGGAGACAGCCAGGAGACAAGAGACAGACAGGAGACAGACATGAGAGAGGAGACAGGAGACAGCGAGGAGACAAGATACAGGAGACAAAAGACAGGAGACAATAGACAGGAGACAGTGAGGAGACAAGAGCCAGGAGACAGTGAGGAGACAAGAGACAGGAGACAAGAGACAATAGACAGGAGACAGTGAGGAGACATGAGACAGACATGAGACAAGATACATACAAGGGACATACAGGAGACATGAGACAGACAGGAGACAGACAGGAGACATGAGACAGACAGGAGACAGGATACAGACAGGAGACAGACAGGAGACAAGAGATAGGAGACAGGAGACAGATAGGAGACAGACAGGAGACAAGAGACAGGAGACAGGAGACAGTGAGGATACAAGAGGCAGGAGATAGGAGACAGGAGACAATAGACAGGAGACAGTGAGGAGACAAGAGACATGAGACAGGAGACAGTGAGGAGACAAGAGACAGGAGACAGACAAGATACATGAGACAGACAGGATACAGACAGGAGACAGACAGGAGACAGACAAGATACACGAGACAGACAGGAGCCATACAGGAGACAGCCAGGAGACAGACAGGAGACAGGAGACAGACAGGAGACAGACAGGAGACATTCAGGAGACAGGAGACAGACAGGAGACAGCCAGGAGACAGACATGAGACAGTCAGGAGACAGGAGACAGACATGAGACAGACAGGAGACAGACATGAGACAGTCAGGAGACAGCCAAGAGACACTTATCTTCTCCTGTAGTTCATCATCTGATGGTTTTTCCATTCTGAGGTGTCCAAACCAGTGTCCTGGTCCATCTCTCACAGTGAATGTTGTGGCATCTTCTTGCAATCTTCACTAATACTACACACAGACTCCTGTGCTAATATCTCCTCCACCAGAGCAACGCTGTCCTGACATATCAACTTACAGACAGAATGGTGGAAGTCTACGCTGGGCAAGCAGGCCAATCACAGCTTGAGTTGCAACTGACCGGCTGGCTGACCGACTGATTGACCGGCTGACTGACTGGCTGACCAACTGACTGACCGGCTGACTGACTGACAATCAGGTTGGAGACAGCCAGGAGACATGAGACAGCCAGGAGACAGGAGACAGCCAGGAGACAAGAGACAGACAGGAGACAGGAGACAGACAGGAGACAGCCATGTGACAGGAGACAGACAGGAGACAGACATGAGACAGGAGACAGACAGGAGACAGACAGGAGACATCCAGGAGACAAGAGACAGACAGGAGACAGACAGGAGACAGGAGACATGAGACAGTGAGGAGACAAGAGACAGGAGACAAGAGACAGGAGACAAGATACACGAGACAGTGAGGACACAAGATACAGGAGACAGGAGACAGTGAGGAGACAAGATACAGGAGACAGACAGGAGACAGACATGAGACAGGAGACAGCCAGGAGACAGCCAGGAGACAGGAGACAGCCAGGAGACAGGAGACAGCCAGGAGACAGACAGGAGACAGACAAGAGGAGACAGACAAGGAGCCAGGAGACAGGAGACAGACATGAGACAGCCAGGAGACAGCCAGGAGACAGGAGACAGACAGGATACAGCCAGGATACAGGAGACAGACAGGAGACAGGATACAGACATGAGACAGCCATGATACAGCCAGGAGACAGGAGACAGCCAGGAGACAGGAGACAGGAGACAGCCAGGATACAGAAGACAGGAGACAGAAGACAGGAGACAGGAGACAGCCAGGAGACAGGAGACAGACAGGAGACAAGACAGCCAGGAGATAAGAGACAGACAGGAGACAGACAGGAGACAGACAGGAGACAGACAGGAGACAGACAGGAGACAGTCAGGAGACAGCCAGGAGACAGCCAAGAGACACTTCTCTTCTCCTGTAGTTCATCATCTGATGGTTTTTCCATTCTGAGGTGTCCAAACCAGTGTTCTGGTCCATCTCTCACAGTGAATGTTGTGGCATCTTCTTGCAATCTTCACTAATACTACACACAGACTCCTGTGCTAATATCTCCTCCACCAGAGCAACGCTGTCCTGACATATCAACTTACAGACAGAATGGTGGAAGTCTACGCTGGGCAAGCAGGCCAATCACAGCTTGAGTTGCAACTGACCGGCTGGCTGACCGACTGATTGACCGGCTGACTGACTGGCTGACCAACTGACTGACCGGCTGACTGACTGACAATCAGGTTGGAGACAGCCAGGAGACATGAGACAGCCAGGAGACAGGAGACAGCCAGGAGACAAGAGACAGACAGGAGACAGGAGACAGACAGGAGACAGACATGAGACAGGAGACAGACAGGAGACAGACAGGAGACAGCCAGGAGACAAGAGACAGACAGGAGACAGACAGGAGACAATAGACATGAGACAGTGAGGAGACAAGAGACAGGAGACAAGATACAGGAGACATGAGACAGTGAGGAGACAAGAGACAGGAGACAGACAGGAGACAGACATGAGACAGGAGACAGCCAGGAGACAGACAGAAGACAGGAGACAGCCAGGAGACAGGAGACAGGCAGGAGACAAGAGACAGACAGGAGACAGACAGGAGACAGCCAGGAGACAGACAGGAGACAGGAGACAGCCAGGAGACAAGAGACAGAAGACAGACAGGAGACAAGAGACAGTTGACAGGAGACAGTGAGGAGACAAGAGACAGGAGACAAGAGACAGGAGACAGGAGACAGCGAGGAGACAGTGAGGAGACAGGAGATAAGATACAGGATACAGCCAGGATACAGGAGACAGCCAGGAGACAAGAGACAGCCAGGAGACAAGAGACAGACAGGATACAGCCAGGATACAGGAGACAGACAGGAGACAGGATACAGACATGAGACAGCCAGGAGACAGGAGACAGCCAGGAGACAGACAGGATACAGGAGACAGCCAGGAGACAGGAGACATCCAGGAGACAGGAGACAGACAGGAGACAAGAGACAGACATGAGACAGACAGGAGACAGACAGGAGACAGCCAGGAGACATGAGACAGCCAGGAGACAAGAGACAGACAGGAGACAGACACGAGACAGGAGACAGCCAGGAGACAAGAGACAGACAGGAGACAGACAGGAGACAGGAGACAGCCAGGAGAAAAGAGACAGACAGGAGACAGCCAGGAGACAAGAGACATACAGGAGACAGACATGAGAGAGGAGACAGGAGATAGGAGACAGCGAGGAGACAAGATACAGGAGACAGGAGACAGGAGACAATAGACAGGAGACAGTGAGGAGACAAGAGACAGGAGACAAGAGACAATAGACAGGAGACAGTGAGGAGACATGAGACAGACATGAGACAAGATACAGACAAGGGACAGGCAGGAGACAGACAGGAGACAAACAGGATACATGAGACAGACATGATACATACAGGAGACAGGAGACAGACAGGAGAGAGATAGGAGACGAGAGACAGGAGACAGACAGGAGACAGACAGGAGACAAGAGACAGGAGACAGGAGACAGTGAGGATACAAGAGGCAGGAGACAGGATACAGGAGACAATAGACAGGAGACAGTGAGGAGACAAGAGACCTGAGACAGGAGACAGGAGACAGACAAGATACATGAGACAGACAGGATACAGACAGGAGACAGACAGGAGACAGACAAGATACATGAGACAGACAGGAGCCAGACAGGAGACAGCCAAGAGACAGACATGAGATAGGAGACATACAGGAGACAGACAGGAGACAGTCAGGAGACAAGAGACAGACAGGAGACAGACAGGAGACAGCCAGGAGACAGACAGGAGACAGGAGACAGCCAGGAGACAAGAGACAGGAGACAGACAGGAGACAAGAGACAGTTGACAGGAGACAGTGAGGAGACAAGAGACAGGAGACAAGAGACAGGAGACAGCGAGGAGACAGTTAGGAGACAGGAGATAAGATACAGGATACATGAGACAGACAGGAGCCAGACAGGAGACAGCCAAGAGACAGACATGAGATAGGAGACATACAGGAGACAGACAGGAGACAGTCAGGAGACAGGAGACAGACAGGAGACAGCCAGGAGACAGACATGAGACAGTCAGGAGACAGTAGACAGACAGGAGACAGACAGGAGACAGCCAGGAGTCAGACAGGAGACAGTGAGGAGACAGACAGGATACAAGAGACAGGAGACAGACAGGAGACAGGCATGAGACAGGAGACAAGATACAGACAGC
The DNA here is from genome assembly GCF_963971535.1 of Notolepis coatsorum. NCBI lineage: Eukaryota > Metazoa > Chordata > Actinopteri > Aulopiformes > Paralepididae > Notolepis > Notolepis coatsorum. The sequence continues at coordinate 103,403,384 of NC_140166.1, forward strand.
AGACAGGAGACAGACAGGAGACAGACAGGAGACAGTCAGGAGACAGACAGGAGACAGACAGGAGACAGGAGACAGGAGACAGACAGGAGACAGGAGACAGACATGAGACAGGAGACAGCCAGGAGAAAGACAGGAGACAAACAGGAGACAGACAGGAGACAAACAGGAGACAGGAGACAGCCAGGAGCACATGAGACAGACATGAGACAGCCAGGAGACAGACATGAGACAAGAGACAGACAGGAGATAGGATACAGACATGATACAGCCACGAGACAAGAGACAGACAGGAGACAGCCAGGAGACAGACATGAGACAGGAGACAAGAGACAGACAGGGGACAGGAGACAGTGAGGAGACAGACAGGAGACAAGAGACAGACAGGAGACAGACAGGAGACAAGAGACAGGAGACAAGATACAGGAGACAGACATGAGACAGGAGACAGCCAGGAGACAGACATGAGACAGACAGGAGACAGACAGGAGACAGCCAGGAGACAGCCAGGAGACAGCCAGGAGACATCCAGGAGACAGCCAGGAGACAGACAGGAGACAGGAGACAGCCATGAGACAGGAGACAGACAGGAGACAGGAGACAAGAGACAGGAGACAAGATACAGGAGACAGACACGAGACAGTCAGGAGACAGACAGGAGATAGCCAGGAGACAGGAGACAGACAGGAGACAGCCAGGAGACAGAAGACAGACAGGAGACAGCCAGGAGACAAGAGACAGACAGGAGACAGACAGGAGACAGACAGGAGACAGGAGACAGACATGAGACAGACAGGAGACAGACAGGAGACAGGAGACAGACAGGAGACAGCCAGGAGACAAGAGACAGACAGGAGACAGGATACAGCCAGGAGACAAGAGACAGACATGAGACAGACATGAGACAGGAGACAGCCAGGAGACATGATACAGCCAGGAGACAGGAGACAGCCAGGAGACAAGAGACAGAAAGGAGACAGGAGACAGCCATGAGACAGGAGACAGACAGGAGACAGCCATGAGACAGGAGACAGACAGGAGACAGACATGAGACAGACATGAGACAGACATGAGACAGACAGGAGACAAGAGACAGGATACAGGAGACAGTGAGACAGGAGACAGTGAGGAGACAAGATACAGGAGACAGGAGACAAGATACAGGAGACAGGAGACAGTGAGGAGACAAGATACAGGAGACAGGAGACAAGATACAGGAGACAGGAGACAGGAGACAAGAGACAGGAGACAGGAGACAGGAGACAGTGAGGAGACAAGATACAGGAGACAGGAGACAGGAGACAAGATACAGGAGACAGGAGACAGTGAGGAGACAAGATACAGGAGACAGACAGGAGACATCCAGGAGACAACCAGGAGACAGACATGAGACAGGAGACAGCCAGGATACAGGAGACATACAGGAGACAGGAGACAGCCAGGAGACAGACATGAGACAGCCAGGAGTCAGGAGACAGACAGGAGACATACAGGAGACAAAAGACAGACATGAGACAGACAGGAGACAGAAGACAGCCAGGAGACAGACAGGAGACAGCCAGGAGACAGGAGACATACAGGAGACAGCCAGGAGACAGACAGGAGACAGCCAGGAGACAAGAGACAGACATGAGACAGACAGGAGACAGACACGAGACAGGAGACAGCCAGGAGACATGAGACAGCCAGGAGACAGGAGACAGACAGGAGACAGACAGGAGACAGCCATGAGACAGGAGACAGACAGGAGACATACAGGAAACAGACAGTAGACAGACAGGAGACAGACAGGAGACAGCCAGGAGACAAGAGACAGAGAGTAGAGCCATATGAAATCCGTTTTATTATTTTCCAAATTCCATTAAATTTTTTCCCAAATTCAATTTTTTCCGTTTTAATATTTCAGAATTCTGTATTTTGCCTTTTATGCTCATTTTACCATCAGAAATAGTGTCTAATAAGTGGGAATGAATAAATGTCCACAATTGAATAAGATATAACAGTCCATTTAATGTTTTTAAGTGCTGCAACTCAGAAATACAGTTCAATTTTACACAATATTTTTCAATTAATATTGTGACAAAATAAAAATACATATTTCAAGTGTAAACAATAGATACAGCTAGCTACTACTGACATTATCACAATGACAATGTCAGTAACCTAGCTATATCTATTATATTGTGATGAAATATAGTAATGCATAATTTAGGCACCTTTAGTTTAGTTTATTTCGTTTATAAAGGACAGTGTATAATGGCAATCGTTTGCATTAAACAAATGGATGGGTGCACTAGATTTAGCAAGAAGCTATCATTTCCATCTATAGTCCTATGTACTGTAACGTTTCATAGCTATTTAAGTTTATTTAGATTATAAAGGGCAGTGTATAATGACAATCGTTTGCATTAAACAAATGGATGGGTGCACCAGATTTAGCTAGAACTTCTAGAAGCTATCATTTCCATAGATAGTCCTATAACGTTACATAGCTATTTAAGTGTATTTAGTTTATAAAGGGCAGTGTATAATGACAATCGTTTGCATTAAACAAATGGATGGGTGCACTAGATTTAGCTAGAAGCTAAACGTCCTAACGTTATAGCTATTTAATCACAATAGTGTCGCAAGTGTTTTTGCGGGTCCAGTCCACGGAACGTTGACAGAATTAGCAAAACACCTTATCACCGGAGGCATAAAAGTCATTAGGATACTGTTCTGCTCTGAATTGAGGGCTTATTGTGGAATTGTTTAGCTTCTTGACGATGTTAACACTGAAGCAGCCAGACGCTTGAGCACCGCAGCTGTGTTGTGTGTAACACGCTGTAGAGTCCCCGCCTCCCCGGTCGCGTGTGCACCAAACGTTCCACCCAAAAACGAAATTGCAGTCCAGATTAGGCCAAATTCTGCAATATTCCACGTTTTGCAGTTGATTCCATTTTTATTGGTTAATTCCGCGATTCCGTCCGCGATTCCGTGAACACGGATTTCATATGGCTCTAACAGACAGCAGACAGACAGGAGACAAGAGACAGGAGACATGAGACAGTGAGGAGACAAGAGACAGGAGACAAGAGACAGGAGACAAGATACAGGAGACAGGAGACAGTGAGGACACAAGATTAAGGAGACAGGAGACAGTGAGGAGACAAGATACAGGAGACAGACAGGAGACAGACATGAGACAGGAGACAGCCAGGAGACAGACAGGAGACAGGAGACAGCCAGGAGACAGGAGACAGCCAGGAGACAGCCAGGAGACAGACAAGGAGCCAGGAGACAGACATGAGACAGCCAGGAGACAGCCAGGAGACAGGAGACAGACAGGATACAGCCAGGATACAGGAGACAGACAGGAGACAGGATACAGACATGAGACAGCCATGAGACAGCCAGGAGACAGGAGACAGCCAGGAGACAGGAGACAGGAGACAGCCAGGAGACAGAAGACAGGAGACAGGAAACAGCCAGGAGACAGGAGACAGACAGGAGACAAGACAGCCAGGAGATAAGAGACAGACAGGAGACAGCCAGGAGACAAGAGACAGACAGGAGACAGACATGAGAGAGGAGACAGGAGACAGGAGACAGCGAGGAGACAAGATACAGGAGACAAAAGACAGGAGACAATAGACAGGAGACAGTGAGGAGACAAGAGCCAGGAGACAGTGAGGAGACAAGAGACATGAGACAAGAGACAATAGACATGAGACAGACATGAGACAAGATACAGACAAGGGACAGACAGGAGACAGGAGACAGCCAGGAGAAAAGAGACAGACAGGAGACAGCCAGGAGACAAGAGACAGACAGGAGACAGACATGAGAGAGGAGACAGGAGATAGGAGACAGCGAGGAGACAAGATACAGGAGACAGGAGACAGGAGACAATAGACAGGAGACAGTGAGGAGACAAGAGACAGGAGACAAGAGACAATAGACAGGAGACAGTGAGGAGACATGCGACAGACATGAGACAAGATACAGACAAGGGACAGACAGGAGACAGACAGGAGACAAACAGGATACATGAGACAGACATGAGACATACAGGAGACAGGAGACAGACAGGAGACAGACAGGAGACAAGAGACAGGAGACAGGAGACAGACAGGAGACAGACAGGAGACAAGAGACAGGAGACAGTGAGGATACAAGAGGCAGGAGACAGGAGACAGGAGACAATAGACAGGAGACAGTGAGGAGACAAGAGACATGAGACAGGAGACAGGAGACAGAGAAGATACATGAGCCAGACAGGATACAGACAGGAGACAGACAGGAGACAGACAAGATACATGAGACAGACAGGAGCCAGACAGGAGACAGCCAAGAGACAGACATGAGATAGGAGACATACAGGAGACAGACAGGAGACAGTCAGGAGACAGGAGACAGACAGGAGACAGCCAGGAGACAGACAGGAGACAGTCAGGAGACAGTAGACAGACAGGAGACATACAGGAGACAGACAGGAGACAGGAGACAGACAAGAGACAGGCAGGAGACAGACAGGAGACAGACAGGAGACAGTCAGGAGACAGCCAAGAGACACTTCTCTTCTCCTGTAGTTCATCATCTGATGGTTTTTCCATTCTGAGGTATCCAAACCAGTGTTCTGGTCCATCTCTCACAGTGAATGTTGTGGCATCTTCTTTCAATCTTCACTAATACTACACACAGACTCATGTGCTAATATCTCCTCCACCAGAGCAACGCTGTCCTGACATATCAACTTACAGACAGAATGGTGGAAGTCTACGCTGGGCAAGCAGGCCAATCACAGCTTGAGTTGCAACTGACCGGCTGACTGACTGACTGGCTGATCAACTGACTGACCGGCTGACTGACTGACAATCAGGTTGTTCAAAGGAAAACGCCAACATTTTGGGAAATTAACTTATTTGCCATCTTCCCTGGAGTTAGACAAGAAGATACATACCCTTTTCTTCTCTGTGCGTGCAGTAAGCTTAGGGAACGCCTGCACCGTTAGCGTAGCTTAGCTTCATCACTGGAAGTGGGGCAGTCCTTTACCCTGAAGTTCCCTACAGTCCCCTACAGTCACGAAATACACTCCAAATACAACTCCAAAACGTTCCTGTAAACATGTTGTGACCTGTGTATTTACCATGTGGAGAAATAAAAAATAATTGAATTACGTTTTCTAAGCAAATATACTCTGAACTATTTTTTGCGGAACCACTCCTCTCTGGGCTCAGTCAGTGATTTCATGCAACGCAGTGATACTTTTTAACGTGACGCCAGGCAGTGTTTGTTTACATTCTCATTTCATTCAAAGGATCCAAACCGATTGAAGTTTATGGATATGTTAAGTATAATGTGTTAATATGATATGTATGTAACTGCACTTTACTGTTCCACAAGAGGGCGCTATAGGCGTAAGCAGACACAGCTATTGTGGCTGACAT